>NC_142844.1:18184318-18487348 GCF_061612785.1 Hesperophylax consimilis
CTCGGTATACTAATTGTAATTATCTACATTTACCGGAGTATTAATTGAAGGCTACTTGATCATCCACACACAAAACTAATTCAACAGAAATACAATCGTGGCGCGGCCACTAGGATTTTTCGGATATTGACTCATTTATTCCTAAAAAATTCGCCGAAGAAAGGAATAATATAGTTATAAATAATAAATTTCAAAGAACGTAAAGCAAAGTCAAATGAATCAAAAGAATCAA
This sequence comes from Hesperophylax consimilis, assembly GCF_061612785.1. Taxonomy (NCBI): domain Eukaryota; kingdom Metazoa; phylum Arthropoda; class Insecta; order Trichoptera; family Limnephilidae; genus Hesperophylax; species Hesperophylax consimilis. The sequence goes on from NC_142844.1 coordinate 18,184,551, forward strand.
TATGAGGGTAGAAATAAAGTAGGTTTAAATATTGTTCAGAATGTGATGACTAGGGATTTCAGATCTCAGAGAAATAGGTTATGGGTTCCAGGTATAATTGTTACAAAAAGGGGTAGTAAAATTTATTGGAATAAAATTCATAATTCGAATATGGTTTGGAAAAGACACTTGGATCAAGTGAAAAAATTGCATATTTCTTGGCATAAAGGAAATAGCCCGAGTTTCAAAGCGTCTGAGACAGGTGAACTGAATGCGGACGAGTTGAATCTTACAGGAATGCTGTGCAACCGAGGTATTTCGAATCGGATTTCTCCATGTTTCAGATCCAAGCTGGAATGGAGATGGAGTCAAATATAACACAGTACAAATATTATTATAGTAGGGAGTTCGATCTCTCTTACATCGCTGCTAGCTAGTCGAGACGTTTCTTCAATCCTGTACTCAGTATAATAATTGTAATTATCTATATCGGAGTATCGATTGAAGGCTACCTTATCATCCATCCACACACAACAGTAATTTAACAGAAATACAACAAATATCGCCCTGGTAAAGGACCACCATTCAGAGTTGAAGCTTTGATTGAAATGGCTTTAGCCGTGTTTAGTGGCCAGATCTGAATTTTCAGGTACATCCCCACATTCCTCTCACTTTTCCCTTTCTCTCTCATTCAGCCTCACAACATACCCCAATTGGGGATGCAATAATCTCACTGTTTCCAGACGGTTGGGAGTAGATGGGACTATTTGCTGCCGTACTTGACTGCGATACATTAATTTATTTTTAAATTACGTAATTGCAGTCGGCCACAGTTCCACACAGCGTATTCAAAAACAATGTGGGTAATACTTTTTCGTTAGACAGTCTGACTTGTGACTTTTGAGTTAGCTAAAAATTCGACTCTCCTGACCAGTCTTTCTCAAAGTTAGCGTTAACGCCCCCTTGTGGGCGCTGGAGGCTTTCAGGGGGCAGTAAAAGGCTCAAAGTAAAGAGGTTAAGAGGTGTTAAGGAAATCTAGAGGGGTGACGGCAGATAAATGTATCTATAAAAATATTACGGAATCTAGCTGGATTAAATAATAATAATTTGTTTTACTTACTCGTAATATATATTTTTTATATATGTCAAAACTGGGTATTAGCCATTTTGTTAGTTAGTTTTTAAATTAAGTAAGACACTAATAATGTTATCATATATTTTTAATGACCGTCATTGATTCCTCAGAGTTTGTATGGAAAACTGTATCGGTCTATCCACCTTCATTCAGTTCTATAAAAATACTTATAAATATGATTAAGTGTGAGTTTTATTTCCTTTCATTGAAACATTATTTAATCTCAGAAATAGGATATGGATCAAACCTTATCTATCATATCCATAAAATAATGCATGTTTAAAAATTATATTTGCAATAACTGTTTTTAAGGTACGTAAGAGACGTGTAAAGTTGTAAGTTAAAAAATATGGGGGACACAAGATTTTTTTTAATCTCAAAGTGGGTGATGGTCGAAATATATTTGAGAAACTGCGCACTAAACCCTACATGATTTTTTTAATTTTTTTTTTGTGTGAAGATTTTCCGCATTCTTTCAAGCATGGAAAAATCTGTCAGCTACAACAAAATAAATATTGTTGTTTTGTTGAAAAGTCACGAGCCGCCACAAAAGATGTCCCATAAAAAGGAGCATTTCTTACAAACACCCACAAAAAAGTTTTCAATCCAGTAAATAAATATTATAAAGCCATGGAGGAGAAGATCAAGCACTGGTTCAAGTAATAGTAGTAAAAATATATTGTTACCGATGACATAGTCTGAACGGACGCATCAGCTAAGCCCAGGGCGGTCATCTGCATTGGCTTCTGGGAGCGGGCCAACAGAAAGATCAGGATCCTCTTGGTCCGGATAGACATAGAGGGCCAGTCGATATCGTATACTTGCTGGGCCACCAGAAGACTCTACAAACATCCATCTTAACTATGACAAACTTGTGATAGTTTGAGCTACAACACATAGACGGGTCTAGTATAGATAGTTCTACAGGTTTGTCCCTTCATGTTCAAAACTGAGGTAAGCTAGCAATTAGTTGTCTAGTACCAAAAAGATTTTGAGAGCATAATAGAGTGGACGTTAGCCTCCAGGCCGTCCCACGCACTCGTTTCTGTTTATAAGAGTTTTACGTTTAAATAAAGACGCAGTGTTTTGTTATGAAGAAGGTGTATTTTTTAAAAGATTCATTCGGGACAAACTGGCGCAGCCGGTTGGATCCTATGGGAGATATCTAACTAGATTAATATTACAAATTAATTTTAAGATCTTCCTCAATCTGATCTAGCTCTAAAATATAGCAAAGAATAATTATTACTATTCCAGAGCAAACGAGCCAGTATTTGAAAATTAAAAGGATTATTTACAAACGCCAGCTAAAACTGTAAAAAAAATGATTTTGTGTTTCTTTACCTTGTCAGCAAGCGAGTCACTGAAGTAACAGATGACCACGAGTTGTCCAACACAGCCAAGAAAGAACATTCCAAAACGAATCACCGTTTCCCAAGACTGGTGGAAACAAAATGCTTACATTATCATTTACTCTGTGATGTTCGTAATGAAAACCAATACAATGACCATCTTGATGGGGAATTTATTGTATCAATGTTCATTCTGTAAATCACCCACTTTTTAGAAGTGGGCCTAATGCACAGCCTTGAGGTACGCCACAACAGAATTTATGTAATAGGTCAGCGATTTTTAATGTATTTTAGGTCATGAATAATTTAGAAGCATCACCTTAATTCCGATCCAAATGAGTGCAGATTCGTGATTTATCGATTTTTCATCACACCAATGAATTTTTTGATTTTTTTTTTGTTTTTACTACAAATTAGTTTCGAATAATATTTTAAAGGATTTTTTTTAAATATATAATATTTACCGATGCAGTCAATTGGAATCCAACAAGACAAATCGAAACCATATCGTAGAAGAAATTCGTCAGCAACACTACTCCCCAGGCGGATTGCAGTTTTTCAACAAATCTAAAAGTCAGTCATTTTAATAAATTTATTACGGAACTTCTTTAACTCAATTGCTTATAAATATTATGTACCTAGTCAGATGTTTTAAGGATAATAATTTATCTTAACGTAAAATTTCACTAAATTAATATCAAACCAAATGAGAGCCACATCTTTGTTCAACTTCTCGAACGCCGACGCTAAATTTTATAATTCTAAATCTAAATTTCCGTAATAACTTGTTTTGCAAAATGACATTATAGTAAATTTATTGTAGAAAAATTGTAGTATATTGTAGTGACTTACTAGTAGTATTTAAATATTTTTTAAATAGTATGCAATCTATCATATGTAGTTTCCTGAGAATATTATGTTAAGAGAAATGATTTTTTAATAGTATAGCATAAGGTTAAGTGATGAGAGAACTCTTCTAATCAACCACTCCAAATCATTCACACAATGCAAGCATCCCATTTGGAATGAGCTGCCATCTGAGCTGTAAGTCTAGAGCAGTGTTTTCCACGGTGGGGCGTACGCCCCACTGGTGGGGCAAAGCGCCTCAGAGGTGGGGCACCACGCTTCAGAGATGAGACACGTTCACAACAGGCATTCCACATATAAAGGGGAATACTCATCGGTCATACAAAAAAATGGCTGAGATGTACAAAATTGAAATATACGCCAAATTGTACAAATAGAATGCCGTTACAATTTCAATAATTATCTAAAAAGAGAGAAACTGTGCAGGATGTAGCTGTTGTAGCTGATGTTGTATTGGTACAATACAACATCTACAATATACTGCTTAATTGTTTTATACACAATGTATAAGTATAATGAGGAAATCTATAATTGGTTTCTCAGTTAAGTAAATTGCACATGTATACACCAACCAAGTAAGTGTTAATTTTCCTAAAATTAAATTTATAATTACAATTAGAACATGATACATGATTTTTCCTATGAATGAGTGCGAATTTCTAACCATAAGCTCGATATCCGTAAACATGAATGATCACAGTAAGAACATGAGAATAGATGTTGCTTAGTATGAGTGCGAATGTGTCTTCTTAAGCTTGACTTTTGTGAACATGAATAGTAACACGAACATAAGAATGGTTTATCCTAAATATGAGTGATAATATGTGTCGTTAAATTTGACTTCCATAAGACATAAATAATTACAGTAAGAGTGGTTTTTTTAGTATGAGTGTCTCATTAAACGTGACTTCTGTGAACATGAATTATCGCAGTAAGAACAAGAAATTGGTTTATCCTTAGTGTGAATGCGAATGTGAGTCATTAAATTTGTCTTTTGTGAACATGAATATTTAGAGTAATAACATGAGAATGGTTTTTCCTTAGTATGAATGCGAATGTTTGCCATTAAGCTTGACTTCTGCGAACATGAATAGTTACAGAAAGAACACAAGAAAAGAGAACACATGAAAAGAGGTTTTCCTTAGTATGAGTGTGAATGTGTCTTATTATGCTTGACCACGAATCACAGTAAGAAAATAAGAACAAAGTTTCCTTAGAATGAGTGAGAACGTGTTGCAATAACTGTGACTTCTTTGAAAATGAATAATTACATTAAGAAAATGAGAAACGTTTATACTTAGTCCTCGTATGAGTGAACACGTATGCCATTAAATTTGGCTTGCGTGAACATGAATAATTACAGTAATAACATGAGAACGGTTTTTGCTCGGTGTGAGTGCGAATGTGACATTCAGAGTAAAGAAGAAACTTACACTAAGGATTTGCGAAGAAACTAACACAAAATATCCTAATATTACTTTGCATACCAGAAAATGATTATTACCCTTTCCCTACTTATTTGGTGGAATGTGGTTTTAGCGCCATAAGCGATTTACTCATTAAAACAATGAAATCGATTGGATATAACTAATAGAGGGGACCTAAGACTAAAATTAACTAAGTTGTTTTTTTTTTTGATTGCCGGCGACCCGGGCGTTTATTGCAATAATATAATCATACGTTAGATCCGGACATAAAATTTATTTGTAGCAAGCGTAACCGAATTTAATTGAAGTTATAATATTTGTATTAGAATAGGTTTTTATTTAATTTCATTAGGGATTCATATGTTTACAAACATATTACAATATGATTTGAAAATTTACCTGCTGTTTAATTAGAAAAGATGCCGGTGGGGCATCTGACTTTTGAAAAGACTACGGTGGGGCATGGCATAAAGAAGGCTGGGAAACACTGGTCTAGAGTCTTTGTGAAAAATTACCACCAGACAAAAAGCACCATTCTTCAATAATTATTACTTAAACATATACCTAGTATTTTTTATATATTTACCTTATTATTAACTGATGGTGTTCAATACACTTTTTTAATTTGCCATAAATGCGCATCTCTTCAGCGTTTGAGAATGAAAAGCATGCTTCTTCTGTCTCACTTTTGAGATTCATTTTCATTGCGTCATCCTTTTCTCTTTCATCTTCTTCGGAAGAAGACAAATTCTTTAAATCATTTACAAGAATATCTAATTGCCCTTTGGTGTGAAGCACCACATAGCAGTAAAATGCATCTTGGCAGAGGGTCGTTCCGAGACTTATGTATCCGTAAATAAATTCAATAACGAACATGATTGACCAAGTGACCTTGTGGAATCCTGTGTCGAAGGGCAAGGCCAAAGTTAAAGGCAAGACCATACGAACCTCGCTACCTTTCTCATATGCCCCATTTATCCAATTGACTAATATAGGTATTGAATAGAATACGGCATAACCAACCACATAAATACTGAAGAAGCAAATTAGTAATAGTTTACCGAAGACTTCGCATTCATCAGTAACCTGAAAATTATATACACTGCTGAAAAGAAATATCAATGGAAGCGCATTGTAGGCATGTCCGTGAGCTCGAAGAAATCTCAATTGTGCCTTACTTTTCATGAAATTTACTAAAGTTTTTTAAATGTCGTTATTCTTTCTTGGGCAGATAAAAAAATTAATAACCTATCGGGGCCTAGGAGTTGAAAGGTATTTTATAGGTTTTTTTTCAAATCAGATCACACTTCGGTGTATTTCTCATTTCTTCGGTGATTTATCCCAAACTGGGATTTCACAATTTATTAAAAGATATTATAAGATAATCGTGAGCTTAAATAATAATGTAGTTGTAGTCACAAAAGAATATTAAAAAATATATATATATCAGTGTCCGGCAAGGGATAAAAAGGATACTATTCAAGAAGATACATACAGAAATTCCTGAAAATAATTAGAAAATATAATGGTGCGCCAATTAAAATTAAATATTTAGTGAGAGCAATCGAAACAAATAAAATTATTTCTTCTTATGGACGAATTTACAAAAGAGAGGGATCTTTTCCATAAATTTAATTATAGTAAAAAAGACAATGGAAACTTTTTAACACCAAACACGAACAATGCATTTGGCCCAGTAAAGTTAGTTTGGGTTAGTATATATTAAAAATTGTGGGAAATACGTTAAATAAGGGTAAATAAAGTAAATCGAATTACAAATTTTGTTTTTGAAGAGTTTTATCTTTAATTTGGTTTTTATTAATCACTACCGCTTTCGACACATCCCCGTCATTCACTGGCATTTTTAAAACTAACTTCAAATTATACGATTTCTAATTAGATTTTGTTACATGGGGGAAGTGATGATGGTGATTTTGAAAGGGCGAGGATGGAAGGATTCAAAATAAGAAAACATGGTTAGCGAAGGCGATTTACAGGGTGATATTATTTTTTAAACTAGGTATATCATTTTAGATTACAGCAAAGTCCTAGGTATGTAAATGACATGGACATGTCGAAACCGGTAGCGAATTAAAAAATAATTTAAAAAAATGTTCATTGAAAAATAAAACTCTTCAAAACCAAAATATGTAGAAATTGTTTGTAGTTAATGCTCAAAAAATACAAATAATTTGAATTAAATCACCTTCTTATAAAATGGAGTTGGATTTTTGTTAGAAACCATGCAGATTTTATCTCGGAAGCATTTAAGCATATCGCAGTAAGTGGGCATTCGAAACAGAATATTTGTCATACGAACTTGATACAGACATCCCGTCAGGAATATAATGAACATCTCTCCCAAGGCGTAGAAGTTCCCGGTGTGATTGCAGATGTACAGAAACTCCAGGAATATCTTCAAAGTATAGATAAAGAACAAGAACCATCGGAAGTAATGGTAGCGAGAATCTGAATTTCCTTCCAGTTCATATAAAGGCCAACATCCCACAGACATCTGCTGCAATCTTATATACTGCAGGACGGGACTGCATTCAGACGCCATGTTAGAATTTTAATAAAATCCTGAAGAGTTGAGTTCTGTATCGTTTGACGATTGTATAATGAATAATAGCACAATGTTATGGAATTTATCGTTTTATATTAAACTGTATGTAATATCGGCACATGTTTTCCAGTGGTTTTCAACAATAACAATTTATCTAATGTGACGTTCTGTGTGCATTGAACATTATGTATAATTTTATTTTTATTGTTGGTCAATAAAGTACAGTTTATAATCACATTAACGAGAAATGTTTCTAATTAAAATAAAACCCATTCTACACACGGTGTCTGGAAACTTGTGGTACAAGCGGGAAACTAACAACTTGTTTCAGGACATCCTGTATATACTTATAGGGCTAACAAATATTCAGAGTTTTATACATATAAATAATTATAATATAAGTTATTGTACGTAGTATTTTGGTGCTTTTCGACTACCACACTAGGTAGTCGAAATCTGTGTATATATGTAATACCTGTTAATTGTTAAATTTGCTGTTTTTTAATACATTAATAAAATGAGGAAATCTGTAATTGGTTTCTCAGTCAAGTAAATTAGACGAATTTTGGTTTTTTAGTGCCTGAAATCAAAAAATAGTATTTATTCCATAAAAAATAAGAAGTCGTTTTCCAGTTCCCTGGAAAAGTTTCTCTGTTTTAGTATGCACATTCGTTTTTACTCGATCGAGTAAGAATCTTTTGTCAATGACCTCCCAAAATACGCTGCAATTGTATTAATATAAAAAAAGGAAGTAACAAACTACCCGATTACTAATTTAATTTTAATATTCGTGCGTATTCGTATATATTCCAGTGCCACTTAGCGTCCAAATGAGAAGCTATTGTATGTACCTAGCGTGGGGCACATCAAGTTTTGTCCCCAAGCTATCTCCTTTCTTTCTCTTTGCTGTACAGACAAAGGAGGTAAACACTATCATGTCTGACGTATGCTTAGTATCATACAAAATTTATTTTAAAGGGATTTTCGGACATGACTACGGTGAGACAGCGATATCTACGACCTAAGATTATTAAGGTATTAGAGGGAGATGTGAAAAAATGTCAATCGTAAGTTTTTTGTGTTATAAACATGAAATTATGTTTATCCATTGTTGACGTAATAAGCATGGAATAATTTAAAATGTCAAATTCTGTGGATGTCATATCGAAAGAAATCACAAACAATTCATTGAATATGTTTGCCATGATTCAGTGAATTGTTTGCGATTTCTTTCGATATGATATCCATAGAATTTAACATTTAAAATTATTATCAGTACCTAGACTTAAAAAGTAAACAATGAAAGCAAAAGTATCTACACATTCATTTTATTGCACCCGCAAATGCACTGATAAAAATGATAACTTTTGTTTTTAACCTCTTTATTTTTCTCTCTTGTATTTGCAAAACTTCCCCGTGTCCTTTCCCTCCCAACTACACCATTATTTACAAATAAAATTAAACTCTCCCTGCTAAGGTCTAGTTAATTGATAAACAAATTACTGTTTCACAAAACTGAAATTATGGCCGGCCAACGAACCGAAGGTACCTACCTGATTCGCATCCAACGAATTTGAACTGAAATAATATAATCATATAATCTAGCGAAGGGTCATGATTAAATTAATTAATTAAAAAGCATCCAATTAAATAGTTTTAAAATACATATTGACCCACCGGCATTTGTAAATAGTTCATTCTTTGTTTACGATAGCCTGCGATAAGCGAGCCACATAGGTCTGAGACAGAGGTATGAAATCGTCGGATCATGACTTATTTTATTAAATTTATATGATTAAAATACGCGCAAAAAAATATTGTAAGAGAGAAATATAAAGATGTTAAAAACAAAAGTTGTCATTTTTATCAGTGCATTTGCGGGTGCAATAAAATTAACGTATTGGTACTTTTGCTTTCATTGTTTACTTTTTAAGTCTACTGATAAACAATTGGCCTAGTTTGGAGTTAAAACAAATTAAAATTAAAACTTTTAATAGGAAAAGATCTTTGAAAGAAAAAAATGTATGTGTTAATAAATAATCTTAAATTAAACAACAAACAACATTGTAGAACCAGCTTCAGAATAGGGGGTTACCAGCAAATTAATTACATAAAATGGCGTTTTTATAATATTCATTACGTATTAGCAATATGTATTCTCGATTTGTTAATTATTTATTTATTTATTTATATTGGGTTTTACAGATGATCACACTTACGTGAGAACAATCCACTTATAAAAACTCAGTTATTGTACAATTACAAAAATCTACAATTAAATAAAGATACAATAAATTAAATACAGATACATACAATTAAATACAGATACATGCAATTAGAAAACAAAAACATCAAAAAATAAAAATAAAATACACAATCATATACAAGCTCGCTCAAGTAACACATTACATTATACATTATTACAAGTGGTAAGAGGCATAAGAAATACGAGAGGTATGCATAGAGAGAAAATTGACACAATGAATTAGCTAATATTTTTTAATAGCGCCAGAACTTTTTTTCTGAATCCGTACAAATTATCGACGAAAATATCTATTTCAGCACACTCTATCTTGTTATATAGTCGACACATCTGGGTCAGAGGGCTAAAGTAGGCGATATTATTTATAAATGTATTCAGGTGAAAATGTGTTAATTAATTAATTGTTGTGGCTTGCGCATATGTTTTGCCATGAAATTCTGTAATTTCTCTTTTCTGTAGTTTGTTATAATTTGCTCTTGTAGACTAATAATTTTTCTTTTGTAGGATATAATTTTCTATTATAATTTGTTCTTCTAGTTTCTTTAGGTTGTTTTCCAAACTCAGATTTCACAATTCTTATTCATTTTTACCGATTGACCTTCCACTTCTGGACCCCTGGATCCACCTCTGCTAGAGGCGATGTCAACACATATGGTTTTACTCGACGAGATTGGCTCTGTTTAGCAAGAGTGGCATTGCTCGCTTATAAAATGAATTTAAAGCGAAAAAAAGATACTGGGTGAAGGAGTGGTTGAAACAATGCACAGTTTACAGCCACTTAATGCTTATTCAATAACTGTTGCAAATGGTTACCAAATGATACCCATATGAGGCAATCAATTTCACCTGACAAATGATTAGCTTTAACGTTACGGTACCTATCAACTAGAAGAACTTACACAGACCTTCAATATATATTAAAAATTTCAAAACAAGCCCCATGTGAAATAATACCTGAGACATGTGGAGCAATCTGCAAGGTTTTAAAGGGACAATACAATAAACATATTTTTGTACATTTTATTTATTTAAAAAACAATTACAAGTATATACATTATTCATGAAATGGGTCGAAATTAGCTAGGTAATTAGTCGCAGTAGCAGTCTATGGGTGTTGGCGTGAAGACCGCTATGTCCGAAGGAAACGTATTCATCTGTGCTGTGAACAAATGTCGCCTAACAACTTATTTAAGACGCAGAGCAAATCATGCACTTTCCCAAATTGGATACTTGGAAAACGTTGAAACTGGTGAAATCGCAAATTGTGCTAGACCAAATGAAATCATGTAAAGTTTACCAAATTCACAACAAAGAAATTTTCCCCACGATGTTAAGAATGTCAGAGATTACTACAAAAACTATGGTTCAGTGACGTAGCAGGAGTGGGGAGGGCATGATTTAATTAATAAAATCATAATAAAGCAAATAATAAAATGATTATATTTACAAATAATAATAATAATAATTAAATAATACCTGTGTATTATTTAATTCCTTCAGATTGCTTATGCTGGACAGCACCTGTACCGAGTCATCCAAGAAACAAAGTTGTGTGAAATACCATGGTTTTGGAGTATAAACTTGGTATGTGCCGCTAGGAATACCACATATATAGCTTCTTTCTTTACATTACGTGGCCTGTAAAGTATTTATTTTTTAAATAACTTGTTACCTTTTCGCACTCTCGTTAACTGTTTTAACTAAAAGTAAAGGCTTGTAATAAGCCTCATTTTAATTCAATTAGGATAAACCTTCAAAGTTATATCGTCTTCCAAAAACACTTGGACTCGGTAGAGGTTGATAAATTCTTCCACAAAGTTCATCCATGAATGCGACCTCGCGTTTCAGCGGCTTCTAACTACTACTACTAACTTAATAAAGATATATTATTAGAAGTTATATATTATTCGACCTGGCTCGAGAAGCAAGCCATCGAGAAATCGAGCCATGAATTTTTCCGTCCACATGGGAGTCAGATAGTTCACTTTTCGTTCATTTATGTCTTTCATTTTACCTCTTTCACTCGGAGTGAAATGTCTGAACACAAAATGAAAGAAAAGTGCCGAATGAATTCATTAGATATTGGTTTTAGGCATTCGGCATCTTTCAGTCCTGCTCGGAATGAAAAAAAAATGAAGCATCTGAACACGGAATGAACGTTCATTCATTTTTCAGTACAATTTGCAGTTTTATTCGTAAAGGAATACCAAGGCGCGCAACTTTGTTCAACGTCATCATTGTGGGAAAGGACGGATGAATGTTCATTTCTATATCATTCTGTATGTGCCGTGTGAACGCGAAATGAAATAAAAATGAAGATTCACTCGTAAGAACGAGTGTGGGTACGGGGCATTAATGCTGTCATGATAGTTTAGTGATCAGAGCAGTTAGTTAGAATATTCTAGTTCTGGCTTCGATAACAACATGTTTTTGTGTTGTTCCAATGCGTAGAACTTAATATTTTATTTTCAATAATATTGTTTTAATGCACTATGCATTACTAAAATCTTGTTCTTATGGCATTTTAAAAACTAATTATTGTAAATAAAATAATATTATTTAACAGTTTGAGAAGAAGTGAACGGTGACATTCATGAAGTTTCAAATAAAAAATATAAGGAATCATAATATTACATAACTGCAGGAAACCATTTTCAGGAATTGTACCAAATTGCTTTCAAATTAAATAGTTGTAAAAATGGCTCAGATTAAAAGTCAGCACATTCACTTTGTCAAATTTGCTTTGCAGATATTTGACCTGTAATCATGGCAGCCATTAGTCATTCAGGGCCTTTTACTTGCAAACCTGTCATTACTAAATCCACCATACCAACCTCACATTTTCTCTAGGGAATGTGAAACATATGAAAAGGTGTTTTTTTTCGTACTTTTATACACAATATAAATTCCTTGTGTGTACATGTGACATTTTCAAAATTGGAATTGTTTTGCGATAATTATCAGATTGTAAAAATAATCTTTACAAATCCGCGCAAGGGATAAAGGAGATACCTACAGTTATTTTACAAAACAACTTTTTTTTTTCTATATTTGAAATATGTAATATTTTTTTGATTCTGTAAAAATAATTTCTCATCATGGCAAGTCAAGTTACATCCAGCAATTTTTCACTGGTAACACCAGGTTGTTTTATAATAGACTAGCTGACATGTACCCAGCGTCCTTAGGAGATAGATATACACCATCGCGGACTTTTCTGTAGGCCTCATTAAGATATGCAATTCCGTTATCGTTGGCGCCCGAAAATATTTTTTTTACCAGTTGATTACAAAACATCGACTTTTCTCTACTTTCTATAAATACAATCTACATGTAATACATGTATATACATATAAACCTTCTGAAAGAAATTCTCTAAATGATAATGAAAACCCTATCAAAATCTGTTACATTGTTTAGAAGAACTAAGCGCACAAACAGACAGACGGGGAGAGCGACTTTATTTTATACTATTTAGAGAAGTGGGAAAATGCCAATTTTTATACAGGCAAAGATATTAGTTTTCTAAATATATTTGGGTAAAAGAGCTCACATCTTAATGTATTTGTGTACACCGGTAGTGCTCCAAATAGGTTTGAAATACTTCTAAATACCCGCCCGCACTTCCATTACCCAGCAGTAGTTCTACGATACACTACACCCAGGGCCGGTCCTATGCAGGCGGAATTAGAGCAGTCGGCTCCGGGCGTCAAAGAGCCAAAGCGCTGGTAATACATAATACCTAACACAACGCCCTTGAGGTTTTTACTAGCGCCAGGCACCGTTTGCCTGACTACACCACAACAAAAGCAATAATTTATTTTTCTTTTTGATTTTTCGGATCAATCAGATTTCTGTAAAGGATTAATAACAAAAATATTCATTTGTTTAATAGATAAGATGATATTTTAACCTTTGATTTACCCGGTAGGTCCCTGGAACTCCATTGAAAATTTTCAGCGCTCATAAAATTGTTCGTTTTTGGAATTACAAATTGTTCGTTCCAGTACCTTCACACAGTGACGCGCCAAACGCGAGGGAGAGCGGACTTCGATGTGCGTGGCTCCGATAGGTGAGTAATCACGCTAGTGGAGTCCGTGGGACTAATGTTACTTAATGTTACAGTTTTAGCCTATTTACAGTTTTTTGAAGTGAAACTTCTTTAGGCGCGTAATGAATTTTCGGGGACGGAGTAAAACCGAGTCACGATCGAAACGAAAATGCGGGTACCCCCACCACCGATTAAAGTTCATTTGATCTAGTCAAAGTTTTGAAGTAACATATAAATGCTTCTTAGCTCATCCCGACAACTGGCGTTGGTGGTGTAATGGTCAGCATAGTTGCCTTCCAAGCAGTTGATCCGAGTTCGATTCTCGGCCATCGCACATTATTTTTTTGTTTTTAACGCCTTTTTCATTCAATATCTTATTTTTTAGTAGGTCAGAACATTTTTTAAAAGAAAATAATATTGCAAAATAATAAAAACACTTATCTCACTGTGATAAAACATTACTCCGCTAGAGCGCGCTTTGCGTTATTGTGTTGGATTAAAATTATTATCTAATCCGTATATTATGATAATTGTATTACATTTATTTAATTAATTTATTTATTTTGATAATATGTAATAATTTACAGAAAAAAAAATTTTTGGAACTATACATTAATCGAACGTCATTCATCTATAAGAAAATATTAGAAAAAGCAAATCCATGCTTCGTCGTTGAATTATTTAACCTCTAATTTTCAAACTAACCTAAGAGAGAAAATAGAGATGATGAAATGAAAATAGAGAGAGAGGAATACTAGAAGTTTCACTTCTGTCTTGCGTAGGCTTGACACACCCAGTTTTTTTTTTCCCCAGAATGAGAGCAAAATATCTTGTCAACATACGGAGTAAAACAGGTGGGGTAAAAAAGGTGCTAGTTATGTTGTTAAAGGTGTTAGTGAAATAACAAAAAATTAATGAAATAAAATTTACTTGCGCACACAAACGCGCAACCTCTAGATTCGTAGTCGCGGACCTTTTCTCAACTGCTTGCCACCAGTGGCAGCTCGTGACTTTTCAGTGTACTAGAGTGCTAATATTACAAAAAATGGCATTATTGATATTGTTATAGCCGAAAGTGTTTTCTTTTTTTTTTCCGTAAATATTTTCAGAAAATCCATGCGGCGCACGGCTAAACTGGATTTTCCTGAAATCTTTTGAAAAAAAAAACTGTTTTGGACTAAACAACATCAATAATGTCGAATTTTTCAAACTAAGCACTGTATCACACTCAAAAGTCACGAGCCGCCACTCCTTGCCACTCCTAAATTATTATGTTTTTACCTACCGCCAACTCCTTAATTAAATATATAATTAGCAAAGTAAGCTATTCAGAACTGGACACGATACACGGCTAAAGCCGTTCCAAGCTGGGATGCGGGAAAGGGTACCGCCGTCCCAAGAACCATTCATTGGATAACCAACACCTCTGCCATAGGTCACCCCAAGTTGTTCGTTACGTTTGGTGACTTAGCATGGGTGCCATGGTTCATGAGGTGAGTTTTGTCTAGGTATTATCGGCGGATGCGTCTGCCCACCTACTGTGTGACGGGCCAGACTTCACACCTGTCCAAGACCTGATTCTTCCTGTAACTGCCCAAACTTGAAACAAGTCACCAATATAAATTATCGGCAACACAACGGCATAACAGCAACGTGTGGCCATTATACCGCTAGTATAAAATAATAACTAAATTAGAATTGTATAGTTTATTAACAATTATTATGAAAAATTTCAATCTGTAAACATCACCCGCCATAACACGGAGTCATCCCTAGCATGGTGGGTGAAATAATACTAAAAATGTACCCACTGTAATTTATTTTTTAAATTACATAAAAAATTAAATGGGAAATAACAATAATTTAATTAAATTACATTTATTTGGGCATTCCGGGATTCAAACCTCTGGACTAGTCGGGGAGTCTACCTCTATTCATTATGTAAAACATAATAATTTATATCTGCTCAGCCTTACTGCCATCTAGTAAATAAATACCTTTACTTTTAAACCAATGATATTAGAAGAAAATAATTATATTTCATTACTGCCAGATAATCGGCAAACCTGTGTTAATCCATCGGCATACTAATTTTTATCTGTTACATCTGAGCATACTTCAGACGGATTCTTACTGATTTATTGCACCTCAAACGAAACACTTTTCGTACATTTATATAGATTTCATAAAAATTGTGATTTTATTCTAATTTACCCAAGTGAGGTAAGTTTTGCAAATGCAGCCGCCCAATCTTGGCGGCTGGTATGCCGATGGGTTAATTAGAATCCAACTAGAAAAATTATTGTTTCAACAGAGTTCCTAGTGTAGGAAATAATTGACTTTCTGGGGGTCTACTTTCCAGCACACTTCAGGCGGGTATCTTTTGCGCCGCCGGACCGCTAGCGACGGACAAAAATAAAGGTCCCGCACATATTATTTTAATTTGTTTTAAACTATATCTTCGAAAATAATAAAAATTTCTACTTACTAACTCGGCATACCCAAGCTATAAAACGACTAACCGAAAACCAAATATTATTTGTAATACAACTTAATTAATCAAAAACAATGTCAGTGTTGGGTAATTATGGTTCAATTTTTTTAGTATAAACCTGGTTTCTATTGTATAAAAATACAAATTATTATTATGTTCACTAAGCCCAAACCATCACAAACTTAAAACAATTGCCACACCTCCAGTTGAAAAACCCTTGTTCCAGGAATTGAATTAGAAAAATTTGTTATCTAAATTACTTATTTCGTTAACTTTCAAACGCATTGCTTATCAAGTGTCAGGTATTCAATAATAAAAGGTCCCTCTGTTGAAATACCGATGTACACGAAAGACTCGAATATAAATATAAAAAGAAGAATTGTACTGCGATTTGATACTTATGTACATATAGTTGGAACCTTTGGAAAGAGATTGGCATATAATATTCATACAAAAATCTTGGATAATTTATTCTTTTCTGCCATTGAAATGAAGCCGGCGCAAAAGGTAAAACTACCCTTCCCGTCCTTAAGCAACAATCGACCGAACGGGTAGAAATACCTTTCCCGTCCGTCCGAAGTGTGTTAATATGAATATATCGTGAAATAACAATTTGTTCCACCTAAATTACCATACATCCTATTACTTGCATCCAGTACGTGAAAAAATACTGCATTAAAGTTCCATTTTTTTCCAATCAATTTTTCAAAATTTCATTCCATTTGACAGTTTGGCAAAGTTTTTTTTTCTTGTTTGACGTATTTGTATCTAGCGTGGCCAGCGATTTCAAAAGTTTACCAAAAACAGTTTTTTTGTGTAATCTGAAAACTTTACAAACATTCTATAAAATAATAACGAACAATAAATGTAGTTAAAAATTCAATTTATATAATCGAGAGAGTACAAATAAATTTAATGTATGTAATTACAAATTATTGGTTTGAGTGGAGCCAAATCACACAATCATCTCCAGTTCACTGGCGTAGGAGATGGTCTGCTCAGCCAGCTCCAGGGCAGGGAAGGGGGCCTTCACTTCCTCCTTCTCTGAGGCAAATTGGTAGAAGTTATCCGTGTTGAGTTTCCAGTTTTTCTGAAAGACAGAAATACATGACAATAATATGATATAATAATAGTACTTTAATTAGAATCAAGCCTCAACCCTCCTTCATAGACAAATCTACTATAATGTATACGTAAATGTGAGTATGTACATGATAAAGATGTCCATTTCTGTCTCCTTTCCCTTCTCACTCCCTTCAGCCTCAAACATACCCCAATCGGGAATGTCATAGTCCTACTAGCTCTGCGGGCAATTTGGACTCTAGTGTAGTATTCATTAAAAAAAAAAAAAAAAACAAAGTTTTTCAAATATTGTCAGGTTATTCGTAACCTGGGAATGTTTGTTTTTTTATAAGGAAAATATTCTCTAACTTAACACACTGTAGTCGGGCGCTTCAAACAATAGACTCTAGCCTATAGCGGGTGTTTTTCGCGAATAGCGCAAAAATATATCGCTTCAGCTAAATCTTCACCAGAATGGGCAGACAAATTATCGGCGAATATTTCCTCATGACTTTCGTTATTATCTGAAGACATTTTTGAAGGGTAAAAGAAAATATCAATAAAATAAATTCCACTAAAAAAACACGTCTGTTTTGTAAATCTGTATATCATAACTAAAGCACGTGTATATTAGCGCCACTCTATCTTCACAAGTAACGAGTGCCGGGAAAAGTCATTCAGGAAATGATTATTGTAATAACATCCTCGCGATTATCTCATAAGAGAGGTCCAATGAATTTATAACACGTCATAAGAATATAATAGGTACTCATATTCCCAGTACAACTAACAAACAATCTTTGAAATTTAACACGATATTGCCTAATTATTGCAAGAGTATGTGTGTACATAAAAGAAACAACGGCTTATCTTTTTTTTGTTATATGTGTGTGTAGTTTGTAATGTCTTCAAGTGTTTAGATTAAATAGTCACGGGAAATAATAATAATAATTTTCCTTCCTCGCCTTTGAAGTGGAGCCGGCGTAAAGGGTATTTTTACCCGTCCCGCCGATAAGCACCAGTCGGCCGCGCGGGTAAAAATACCGTTCCCGCTCATAGTGTGTTAATATAAATTCCTGTGAATTAATTTTTTATTCTGAATGAAGTTTTCTTTTTTATGAAAATGTATTATATTTAAAAAGTTAATAGTGACGGAAAAATTAATTTTTCCATAACTCAAAAAAAGACGAAGTTATGAACTTTCAAAGTGAACTTGGGAAAAACCTATACAATTGTGTCTTGTGACGTCATATGAGAAACAATTCATAATTCAAATAGCAGTGCTGGAGTACTAATGCACCATTCATTGTATGTACCTTGACATAACATGCTCAATGGCCAGCCGCAAATATCAACATTTTGGCAACTTATAATCTTCGGTACTGCAGTGAAACACGCTTTGACTTAAGAAGTTTGATTATAACAGTCCCTTGAAGACTGAATTTCGAAAAACTGTAAAAAGTTCTGTCCTCAGCATGCTCTAATTAATATGACACCTTGTAAATAACATGAAATTTAGCTGTGGAAGACAACCTCATGAGGATTGGCCGGTCAGTGGCTGAGTTGGCATCGCGTTTGGGTCCCACCAAGGCATCGTGCATTCAATTCCTCGGCTGGCCAAGCCCTCCACCACGACACAAGCAACATTTTCCACATACTGTAGTGGTAGTAGGAGATTTTCAAATATTGTCAAGTAATTCTACTTCTTTTTAAAATAAATTACATTTCACTATTTATGTGAAAATTCCAGCAGTACCTATGCCCAATATCGGAAATATTCTCTATTTTAGGAATATTCCCCAAAAATAAAATTGAATTGAATGAATTTATCCATCGCTAGGCAGAACTAACCCAGTGACAGGTGGAAGTCATGCATCAACTAATGGCATTGTCAGTTGCAAAAGAGGTCCACAGGTAACCAAACAATTGTATCAGGTAAGGGTAGAGAACTCAGAATGAGATGAGTACTGGTGACATAAAGAGAACACTAGCTTTAGAGGAGCTGCTAGCAATCGAACAAATTTTAAATAGGTCTGTGTTAAAAATAAGATAGAGAACTGATAAAGAAGGACCTGTACAAACCTTTGCGCAGTAGGTGGTGATGGCTCCGGGGGTAGAGATGTTTAATCTCCTGGCAGCTTCATTAATTGACATTTTGTTGTAGGCCTTCTCCAAGCAAGCACCGATCTCGTCCCTTACGGTGTCCAGCAGGATGTCCATAAAGAAGTTGTAGCTCTCAGCGGGTACGTTGCCCTGGGAAATAAAATATACTATTTTTGAAAATTTGCTGCTAACGAAAACGAAATATAATGCATTCTTATATTGTAAATATTATTTTTCAACATGGTTGGATAATCAAGAAATGCCCAGAATCCCCACATTTTCCTCACTAAAGGTTCTTCCCGCAAAAAAACCAATTCTTCAAAAATCTTATAAATTCCCCGTAATTTGGGAAACTCTCCACTGATTGGCAACCTTGATGAGGATTTTATAGGCCATAGATGTATTACTCACGTAGACTGGTTGTGATCAATCAGCAGTTCGGTCGTACCAACCAAACGGTATGTTTTAATGAGATGGTGTCTTATTCGTTTTTAAAAGACGATTTATAAATTCCACATATAATAATGTATAATAAAACTTATATATTCAGAATAAGCTCTTGTTGATCAATATGAATGTGCAAAGTCGTAAACTTTTTAATAAAAGTATGTTTATCTGAAGTGACCAACCAGGTAAGTATGTTTTTCTGTATCTGTTTGTAAATAATAAAATTAGATAAAGACTAGGGAGTCATAACAAATTGTGCAACGCCCTTGAGGTGATTTTTCACAATTATTATTAACATTAATGTTTTTTTTAAGCCATAATATTTTTCAGTGCAGTTCCTTATCGAAGTGGCTTAGTCATGCAATGGCAACCCTTACCTCGAGTCTATTAATATCACATTCCCAAAATTATAGGTGACATAAATCATAATATTATGAAATATAGTCAAATTTGGTTATTTTGGTTAACAACCACGAAGGGACATATCCAAATCGGGTTTTTTAAAGTTGTATGTACCTACCTAAATGCCTCTACTATCAATATATTCGCGAATTTACAGTATATTTTCAAAATATGAGTAGGTATTACTTATTGAAAAGGCATATTAGAAAAATACACTTTTATTAACAAAATTTATAATCAATGACTGTTTTAAAGTTTTCGCTTTCATGCTTCTCGATTTCCCCCTCAAATTAATCAATCCATGGTAACTATCATCACCTGGTTCAAGGCTTCCAAGAAAAATATCACTAAATTGTTCATCTTTTTATCACTAGCTTGTGCGTATCATACCGCTTGTAAAATCTCACTTGTCATAAATAACTAGCTTGAGGGATTGTTATGCTTTTTGGCTATAAAATTTTACTTGTTTGTTTGTTTGTTTTGAATCTTTATTTAGATGTATGCAAATTTTTTCATACATCTAGTAGGAAAATATAAAAAATACAAAAAATAACAATTACATTTTAAGAGAAAAAGATAAATACACAAAATTATATTATATAAGATATCTAGGTGACTAAAATAATATTGGTGAGTATGTTCAACAATCAAAAATTATTTTTTACATATAAAGCACATGTCCTACGAAAAGTGAAAAAAATGTAAAATGTAAACTTGTCACAAACGAGTGATGCACAGCGAAGTGCAGAATGCGTTGAATAGTATCTTTTTCATGTTTGTACTGCAAAAGTGAAAACACGCCTTGACAGCATACCTGCTCTAAAGGATATAATATTGCTCTTCTTTGCCTTTCCATATCCTCAATGTCTTTCAGGTCGTCTGTGATAATATGTCCCAGGTATTTGACGCTACGACTAACATCCATTTTCCTTCTGTCTAGCCATACTGAATGTGTTAGCATGTTTTTGTTTTTACATTTGAAAACCATAATGATTATGGTTTTCAAATGTAAAAAAACAAATGGTTATGATTTTTTGCAAAATCTTCACATATTTGGAGTAGTTTCATTAGTGTGCTAAGTGACAGTGCTAGAAGGACCATAAAAAAGGGTCAATAAAATTTTTTCGAATAATTTTGCCAAGGTCGTCGAGAGAAATTGGTCGGTAGTTATTGATCATGGATGGATCAAGTTTTGTCGATTTAATTATGAGAATAATTACCGTCTTCGTCATTTCATTCGGGATGTACTTATAATTTATTTATTTATTTATTTAACGCCCAGAGGGCTTTTACATGGTTGGTAGTATAATTTTAATTTGACAAATACTTTCAAACATAAAAAATAAGAATAAAATTACATTTGATAAAAGCTATGCAACAAGTCATACAAACACAAGAAACAAAAACAGAAAATTACAGCTATTTGTTGGTTTACATGATTTGTTTAGGAGTATTGTTGAAATAAATGTTTTAAATGATCCACAAAACTTGCCAAGTTGGTATTGAATATGTCAACATCACCCAAGTAATGATTTCCCATGGTGTGAAGTCGTTGTATCGGAGAGTGGGCAATGTAGTTACGCTTATGTGTGCTGCTAATAATGCATAATATTTGAAAATATTCTAAAAATTCTATGTCGTCTAGTAAAAATGCTCTCGCATGCTGAATACAATTTGGGTCGTTGCCGTGAAGGAGACAGTACGATGAATATTATGTTTGAAAGAGATGGTTTGATAAACGTAGGTTGGTTATGCAATTTTCATTTTGAAACAATGTTCCATAAAATTAAATTTGCCTTTGGAATTCATTGTACCCACAAATGTATAAACATAATTTGAGCATATAGCATAATATCAAATAAATATCAGTAATGTGTATTTTATTTTCAAATGACCTTCCATTTCTGGACCCCTAGAGCTGCCTCTGTGGTCACTTATTAAGTGCTATTGCAGGTGTAAAGCGTCCAGTGGGTCGCCCCAGACATAATTGGGAGAACCAACTGCAGAGGATGGACCTGCTACCAAAGCAGCAGAGGACAGGGACACCAGGAGGCACTGCATCGATGCAACGTGTCCCCAACCCGCATAGATGGGAGGAGGATGTATTGACAAAGTGTAAAGATAATTTAGTCCTGTACCTTTGCCAGGAAGATCTTGTTATAGCTGCCCTCCATAAGGTACTGCTCGAGGGCCAGCGGATGACGCACATACAGGTCCTGCTGGATGCTTTCCGGGGGCAGCAGCTCCAGCTCCGTGTGGAACTCGGCCACGCGGTTCAGTGACAGCAAGAACAGCAGGTTGAGGCCCAGCAGCTGGTACGTGTAAGGAGACTCGGGGAGCTGGTTCCTACAATTATAAATCACTTTTGGAACAAACCTTTGCAACCTAAAGCATATGTCTGATAAGTCTATTAAAACCTCCACCACTTTCTCATAAACAATGCACGTAGCAGAAAGAGAGATTGCAAAGGAGCTCTCAGCGGCCCCAACATAAATACATCCATCCTTGAACCAAAAAATACACAAAGATTTGGACATTTTTTCTGGCAATAAATGTGTTCTTTATACACATCCCTACTATTCTTAACCAAAAAAGAGGAAGAATTAAGTTGCGGCTGGTAAAAACTTTGCAAAATAGTTGACTAGGTATTAGATTTTTTAACAGTGTCTAAAAAACTGTAAATGAAGCAGCTCCACAGGAAGTGATTTCCCCTAATGCACATTTAGTAAACAAAACACTTACTTGTAGTCATAGTAATATGTTTTCAACTGTGCCATATATCTTTCAAAGGCAGCAATGTCTTTGACAGCTACCGCCCATTGCACTCCAATCTCCAGTATATCACGAGCCACTAGTAATTCCTTCTGGCTAGCATCATTGTTACACGTTGGAAGAAATGTAACCTCTATTAGGCTAACCTGAAAAATAACAAAACTGATTGTAAGCACAAAAATTATATAATTTGAAGAAAGTTCACAGCTTATTACTGAGATATTGATGCCGATATGGGTTTACGCAAGTTTTACTTGGGTATAAGCCCAAATTTGCCCAAAAATGCAAGTTTTGACAGATAGTCCAACCAGTGAAACAGTAAAAACTCTTACTCATAACCATCAAATTTAAGGTAAAGAAAATCATAACAAAGAATTCAATATAGATGCTTTCGTAAAGACACTTTAAAGTAAATGTTATCTCGTCAACAATGAAGAATGATAGTGCAGAATCGATGACAGATCACAAAAACACAGCTAAAAAGAATTGAGATTTTTACCTTTAGTTTTTCAAGAATTTCGCCGCATTTGTCTAATTTCTGGGGTTTCTTATTCCATTCAACTTTTAAGGCTTTGTAAGCTGTTACAATATCATTAAGGGCAGCCATCGAAGAAGCTGTTGCTCTCGGTTCAACTTTTGAACGTTTTGATTTTCGTTGTCCAGTTCCAGTTTCAATCGGCGCACTGGTCTGAAGTTCCTTCGGAAGATGGCATTTCGGGCAAGAGACTTTTTGACAGTCACTCTTCTTCTTGCGTAGGGTCACTTTGTCTATGCTGTAAATATATAAAGAGTTCCTACCTGATTTTTCATTAACCCAGCACAGGAGTACCAGAGGAAAATAATTTCCCTCAGAGTCTATGTCAACTTTGGGGATGCTGTGTGGACTTTTTAAGGAAAGGAAGGAGAGGAAGTTATGGCAAGGAAAAAGGAATGAGGGATGGGTATGAATCTAGAGATCGATGTGTTCAGGAATGACGCAATAAATGGTTCCCAGGGTAACGGTACCCAAATCGACCGCCCAAAAAATGAAATAATGCTATAAAATAAAAATAAATTACGAACATGAACATAGAAATAGCACTATTATTTTATGCAGTCCCTTCCTTTAGTTCTTCCACAACCCGCCTCACAATTATGCCCTGCCAGGGATGGTATAGTCTCTGTAAACCTGTATAATCGGTAAACCGTGCGTACGAAATTTATTTTCAAGAAAGTGTTAGAACTTGGTAAATTAACAAAAAATAGGGACACGCTTAGATAAAATAAATTAACATTTTGCACTAGTTAGTTAAAATTCCGTTTCTGGAAACGGAATTGAATGCATTTTGATAGTTATTTCGTTAAAATCAAAACGATTGTTCACTTGTTATTTTTGTTATTGATGTTTTAAGGTTAGTTTTTTTCTTTTCTTTTTTAACCCAAAATATGAACCTATGATCCTAAAATAGTTTGGATTCTGTGGGTTTAGTTTGGTTTGGTTGTAGCTTAAAAAATATTGTAATATAATTATGTCAAAGAATGGCGTGAACAAAGACGCAAAATTATCTGTTTTTTTAACGAAATAGCTACTAAAATGCATTTTGTTCCATTTCCGGAAACTGAAATAATTACTTCTTTCCAATCACGTTACAGATGTATTACGTCATTGCTTATGCTTAAGTCTCATTATTATCTAACTGTTTTTTTAAATAATAGTACAGCATGTCCCTTTTTTCTGTATATTTACCAAAATTTTATTTATTTCCATTACTAGAATTTTGTGAATAAGGTTCAATTTGTAAATTCTATAAGAAAAGTGAATTATCATGTCACAACAAATGGTTCCATGATATGATAACTCATCACCTGATATAGTGCTAGTAGTTAGTACACATGATAACTAACTCATCACGAATTATCAAAAATTATCCATCACATGATAATATTTCAGATCATGATAATGAAAGAGCAAATAATAAATAAAAGGCAATCTTGTCGAATTGCACTGCATGCAAACGCTTTTTAAAAAACCAACACTTGATTTCAACTTAAATATCTAATGGAGACAACTATTTAAGTCGGAGGTTTAAGTAACATGCACAAAAAAGATTACTTAAATGTTAGTTTTGGTTATATTAATAATTTATGCGTATTTTCGAACATTGCAATTGTATTTTAATGAAAAAATGTAGCTTTCATGAATCTTTTACCGTCTTCGACGACATAAATAGTTATTATTGTAGTAATTAAGTTGAAACCAAGTGCTTTTTAATTGCGTATTAGACGTTCAGCGGAATTTGACAAGTTTATCTCTAATACTATATTATCTTAAGAATATATATAGAATATATTATCTTGTCGAATCCCGCTATTTAAGTTGAAATAAAGTTTTGTTTTTTTAAAGAGCCTCTGTATGCAGCGGAATTCGAAAAGTTTACCAAAAAAAATATTGGTAATTTTTTTTTTTTTTTTTAAAAGAAAGACAAACATTCCCAGGTTACGAATAACCCAACAATGTTAGAAAATCTCCTACTACCACCACAGAAAGCCGAAAATGTTGCTTGTGTTGTGATGGAGGACTTAGCCAGTATTAATTATTTACTAACCTTGTTTCTACAATTTCTGCCATGATGATACGGTACAACTTTTTTATTTTTGGTTTCACTACGAAATTTAGTTTTTAATTTCAGTTATGAAATCTTTTGTTTTTGTATTCCAATTTTAACGAACATTATTTTTTAAATTATTTGTGATGCGAATTAATAATTGAACAGTGGTAAGTACTGGTAACGATTTGTAATAATTAGTGTCGATTCGATAATAATTATTAAACGGGCTTAATGATAATATATCTTTCCCACATATTTTAATAACACAGTTAACACAATTTATTAAAAAATAAGTGACCAAAAATACAAACACAACACGGAGAGTTATAAAAACATAAAAGCTACGCCTGTGTTGTAGATATTAATAGATAATTTATGGCTTATCCCGGCGTTGCCCGGGCTTCGTGCAGAGTTCTTTTAAATCAGATGTAGACAGTAATTTTCGTTTTATTTAAATTGTCAAGCGTGCAAAATAACAAGTATCAAAATACTGCTGTAAGGGGTGGGAAATGGGGATGAGGGTGGTTTTTAGAAATCTCATGTACACAGTGACTTTCCTCTTTTTTAAAGGTCAAGTGTGCATATTTTTTTAACCTTGGAATAAAACGGTAGATTTTTGTACAAATCAAAACGACGCTGCCTGCTACAAATATACAGTTAACTTTGTATATTAGACTTGCTGACTTATACCCGGCGTTGATCGACCTTTCTCTACTTTCAATAAATATAATATCCATGTTTTATATTTATTAACTTCCGGAAGAAATTTTTAAAATGATAGTGAAAACCCTTTCAAACTTCTTTGTATAGTTTAGAAGAACTAATCTCGCAAACAGACGGACGCGGAAAGTGACTTTGTTTTATACTATTTATTATATTCTTAGATAGTGGACCCCGCAACGCTATTGCTAATGTTTTTCTCTGACGTCTCCAACTTGTTCCACCATTCACTACCATGTGTCACAATGTAACTTTAAAAAATACATTACATCGACTTTCATTCGACTCCGTATCTCATTCCGGTTAAGAGATGTTGCGTTTAGTATTCCTCGGGCATCCCCGACTTCTTCTACCATTAAATAAACCCTCCTGGCACTAAAAAGAACAAACTTTTCAGCGATGTCGGTCGACTACTTTTCGAGTTTTGCGAGCGCAAACATACGCAGTAAGAACCGTACTTTCATAACTATTACCTGCCTACCTACCATACTGCGAAAGAAAAAATAATCCTGCAAATATATATTTTTTGGTTGTACACACTCGTTCATAAATTTGACAGCTTCGATTGAGGTTATGTTCGATTTTATGAATTCTCGATAGGTTTCGAGGGTTTCAATCTTCAATATAATAATATTGGAAGAACATATTTCTAAATATCCACAATACCGATCAAAATGTTATCCAGAAATTCTGCCCTCTTAGTAAAATCGATATGTAGATTCAAAGGCTGCCAAGGTAATACAATAAATAATAGTTACTTGATCAGACAAATTTTTAAAATGTTTATAATGCAGTAAACTATTATTGGAATAATTCTAACTTAGAACACTGCACACCGATCTGGACACCTTTCATTAATCTTGTGGAATTCCGCTGCACGCTTAATACGTAAACAAATTATTAACAGAACTTAGTTTCAACTTAATTACTACAAGAACAAACTATTTATGTAGTGGGAGATGGTAAAAGTTGCATAAAATTATCTTTTCTTCCGTTTTTTCTAAATCAAAATTAAGTTTGTGGGTTCGGAAATACACACAAATTATTAAAATAACCCAAACTAACAACCTATAAACCTATTTTTTTAATGTTTACTCAAACCCCTGAGTTGTCTCCATTCGATATTTAAGTTGAAATCAAGTGTTGTTTTTTTAAAGAGCCTTTGCATGCAGCGGAATTCGACAAGTTTACCCACCTTTCTTCCAAGCCCATTATGAATTGAATGGAAACTTTTAAAGCATGTAATATAAATAAAATTTACACTTTACAAATAGCGCCGAATTCAAATTCCACAACTTAAACTCCTTTCAAATACGACGTTTAATTTCTTTTATCAAATCTCGTTGTTTAAAATTAAGCCTGGTCTCGCCTGAGCTCATCAGTTTTCTAAAAATTCACATACATAATTTTTAATTTGCTCGCATGCAGACTAGCCTTAGGAAATATTTCCCTTATACGTTTGGAAATTAATATATCGACATTTTTAACAATATCCTTCAGAAATACTGAACCGAAGTATTGGGTGAAATTACAAATTAAAGCTTGAGTATAAAACATATCGAGACCATCTCCTATCTCCACCCAGTTCTCCCCTTCTCGGTCCTTTGTCATCTTATTAATTTAATCTATAAATAGTATAAAATAAAGTAGCTATCCGCAACTTTGTCTGTTTGTGCGATTGATTCTTCTAAACTACGCGACGGAACACCTCGGCACAGGTTCTCCTAGTGAGGTGTTCACAGAACATTACTACCTAAGTTTCAATCATGTATATACAGTTGCATATCACATTTCGTTCTACTACCATGTTTTTTATATGGAACATCTATCTGTATTACTTGCACCCAATGTCAATATGTATACCTATAATTTGCATGTATAAGTGAATAGATAAAAAAATTAAAAAAAATTGATAGGGTTTTCATTATCATTTAGAGAATTTCTTCCAAATGGTTTACATATCTAATACATGCATATTGTATTTATAGAAAGTAGAGAAAAGTTGATGTTTTATAATCAAGTCGTAAAAATATTTTTTCGAGTACTACATTGCTAATGCTGGCTTAACCTTATGAGATAAATCAAAATAATGTACTACTGAAATGTATATCTTAAAAAGGCCTACATAAAAGTCCAGGGTGGTGTATGACTATATTCTAAGGATAAAGGATAACCCCCAGCAACGCCAGGTACACGTCAGCTAGTGTAAAATAAAACTTCTATCTCTAACAAACATTAGAATAAGAAACTTTTTTGGCTTAACCTTTATGTACCTGAAGGTAAACATCACTTATCACCCGAAGGGGACCACTAGGATCCTCCATATGTTGTGTTTCTTTATATTCCTTTTGTCCTTTCCGGTAACACTCCAATATCAATAAATATTTTCAGGGGTAATTAAATGTTGTGCCTTTTTGTTTTACTTAAACTTCTTCTTCTTCCTAGCACTATCCCAACTCATTGCCTAGGTAGGCTGTTGGGGTCGGCTCTTCTCGTTCTCAGGTTATAGCTTCTTCGGTTCTGAGTGTCGCTTTCATCTAGGCCGTTTCTTTGTAGGATTTTGGAGCATTGGATCATCCAGGAGTTCTTTGGTCTACCTCTGGATGACTGTCTTTGAAGCTCTATAGACATTGCCTGCTTCACAGTGTGGTCTGGTGGTCTCCGTCTTATGTGCCCATACCATCTTAACTGTCGTTCCTCTAGCTTACTGTTTATGTCAGTGACACCCAGGCTACCACGAATGCGTGAGCTTTTAATTTTATCTTTTAATGATACTCCTGCCGTCCATCTAAGCATTCGCATTTCTGCTGATTCGAGTTGCCTAGAGTAGGAGTTGTACATAGTCCAGCATTCGGAGCCATACATTATCGCGGGTCTAACAATAGTCTGGTATGTCTTTCCATTAAGTTTTATTGGCATTTTCGTGTCGCACAAAATTTTTACTTAAACACCCCAAACAATTACAATAAATAATTTGTATATCTCAACAATATTTATTATCTTGACGCCTAATCATTTCTACAAACCACTCCTATAATAAATATGAATTGGTAAGGCAACTTTATGTGCCGACGCCCTGCATTTGCAGTGTTGAAGAATAGTGCCCACGCACATCACGCCATTCGAGTTAGCCTTAACAAAAATATATTTTTATTTATTGAATATTCTTGCCGGCTGCTACTTGTTAATGTACTTAAATTTTATATTTTTAAAAGAAAGACATACTTTCTCGAGTCTCGAATAACCTGACAATATTTTAAAATCTCCTACTGCCACCACAGTAAGCGAAAAATGTAGCTTGTGTTGTGATGAAGGACGAGCCGAGCCAGCCGAGGAATTGAACACACTACGCCTAGTGGGACCCAAACGCGATGTCAACTCAGCCACCGACCGGTCAGTTATTATTTGTAGAACATTATTTTAATATTCTAGGTATTACCAGTCAAACAGTCAAATGGGATATTGTAGCAGCAGTTTGTGTTGAAAGACTACCTCTTGTAACTCCTCCCTTAAATAAGTTGGAAAAGGAGTACAAAGAAATGCTCACTACAATAGAATTGGAGAAAAGTATGAAGTCAGATCACGAAATCAGAGACGCAAATGATTTGTAAGTAATTCTGCAATTTTATTTATTATTTTTTATAACGTCACTTTGTTTTTTTATTGTGATTAGCCCAACTTTCTGAATTTTAAAATTCTCTTCCGCCATACTAATATACGCCATACGCCGAAATACAATAGCATTCCGTGCACAATCAGTTGCGAGTAGATACTCAAGGCGGTAGTATGCATGTTTTGATTTCATTATTCTGCACCTCTCTGCAGTCATACGAGGGATATTCGAGGAAACGGGTACCTAAAATATCTAACGGCGGCGAATGCACAGTTTCAGAGCCCGCTCAAGGTATTCATCAGCCTTGCTTATGAAAATATCCCGTTCTAGCACTTTCTTTTTCAAAGTTTGTTTATTCAAATATTGGATATCAAAAAAAAAATTCGTTCTGCTTCCCCAGTCCTATGTTCTTATCGCTGAAGCGATATCCGATAAAAGTATGGTGTTGGTGTGTCTGCACGTAAATTGGTGACCTCAGTTTTCAGGGATTTGATGTTCAGTGGTTCTTAAGCATTTACTTTTTGTGATTGGTTTTTACCAACCTTTTCAGGATTTATATGGAAAAACTCAAGAAGAATGCAGCCAACGTTGACATGGATGAAATAAGCACAATAACGGCACAAGACTTCGAGGATGCTTCCACAGACGAACTGGCCAACTTCAAGGTAGCTCCAATCGTAACAGGTATATTGAAATAAATACTAGTGTTAGAAATAACACAATAATAGGACCAAAGTTACCATCGTTACTTACGTACGTAAGTATCTGGTTCACTTGATCGTGCCATGTCTTCCTCGGGCATCCCCGATTTCTTCTTCCTCTCCTTTCTTCGTTCATTCCCTCTACATGCCCAAACCATCTTAGCGTCCCTTTCTTAATATTACTCACTACGTTTACATCAGCCTTCCATTCTTTGCGAATCTCTACATTTCTCACACGATCATACATGGTTTTACCACACACATGCCTCAGGGATCTCATTTCTACAGCTTTCAGTCTGCCAATTCCATTCCTCTCTGCTATACATTTCATTGTGGACTGCTAGCTTTGCATTTTTTGATAACTTTTTGTTATATGTGCCAATCGCATTCATTCCTCCATTAATCGAGTTTTTCTGCATTTACCGTTCTTACAATATCCCTATCAGCTTTTCCATCTCTCGTAAACATACTTCCCAAATACACAACACATCCACGTGCTCCAAGTCTTCATCATTCACACATATTGCACACTGTTTTCGTACTCTCTCTTTCAAACACTGTGACTTTAGACTTACATTCATCATTAACTCATTCTTCATACATACTTTGTTTATCATAGACACGAGAGACTGTAGATCTTTCATATTGTTAGAAATCATTATCGCATACAACAGGCAGCATACTTTCAGATTATTCAATTTCGCGCCCAATCCCACCTCTTTCAATTCTTGCATACAATTATCGACTATAGATTGAATAACCAGTGACATTACACAGCCTAGCTTAACACCTTTTGTGATGTCAAACCACCACGAAAAACCACCGTTCACCCACATGCAACTCTTCCCTCAGAGATGCAATTGCCTGTATTAGATTCATATCCGCTTCTTACTTTGACAACACCTTCCATAGCTTTTTCCTATCCACTCGGTCATATGCTTTTTGTAGATTAACAAAGGCACAGAAAAGTTTCTGGTTTTTTGCCAGAAATTACTCTGTGAGCATACGCGATGAGTAAATCTGATCCAAGCAGCCCAACATCATTTTGCATATATACATATAAAATTATTCGAGCATCTCCCAACGAACCTATGAATATGAATAAATTACAAAATTTTCAAGAAACAATTAAAATATTTTTAAGACACCCATCCGAATTCTTTGCTTGGTAGCAAATTATAATCTCTTATTCTTATGATTAAACTATATTATCTATACTTTGTTGAAATGTGAGATATACTATTTTTAGTTGGTTTTATAAATTATGAACTATGATTAATTAAATCTGATGCACCGATGAAAAATAACTAAGCACAAAAGATTTCTTTTGAGATATTTTATAAATATAAATATTATTTATCACACTCATTATTATTTACATACTTTTGTGATTTTTTTGATTGGTACATATTTTTGTCTCTTTATACTTACCGTCTTTGTTTAAACATAATTTTTTAATTTGTTCTCACTGTAAGTACAGTTTTTTTTTCTTATATATTAACACTCCTTTCCAAAACCACAAGCACCGGATTACTTTAGGAAAGTATATAATAATGCACAATTGTACACTGCAAAATCATGTGCAATTTGTAAAAATAATATAATGTTACCCAATAAAGAAAAAAAATCTAATATAATAAGTGTAAAAACGTTCTATAAGGATAGGAAAGTCTTGTAAGTAGTTAGTGTGAGCCTCGTCTGATTAAAATTTAAGAAGTTACAAGCCAAAAATGTGTATATTCTTGGTATACCTTATATTGTAGGTAATAGGTATTAAAATCGCTTGACAAACGTCTACAAACATTAGATTTCAAGCACAAAACTGGTTTTTATTTATTTTGTAAATAATTTTATAAGAAAGCAAAAAAGTTAATTAAGTGAAACAGTGTCACAGATAATCTTGGCTATAATACTGTATTTTCTAAAAGTTGTTTCCTTTACGCATTAATACATTTCAATTAAAAAAATATATATCTTTTTTAGTGGTTTACATTTATATTTTTATGGAGTATTTAATTATTTTATTTGTATTCTACTCAAGTGAAACGATAGGAAAACCTTCAATTTATCTAAAGCATATTTTTTGGTATTCATAATGTACACCGGTTCGTTATAAAGATTAATCAAAATAGTGATTTAGTATTAAGCTTCGCCTTAAGTTGGTATTTAACTTATATCTACTTAACTCTTGACAGGCCAACATGCCAAACAAAACGTCTGTAACCAAGTGAGTCTTCCGACGACCCCATGCATTTTTCTGTCTTATGGGCTTTTAAACTATAGAAATCCCAATTATTCAGTCAATTATTAATGGTAACTTATATGTAAAATACTAAAATAAGTCAAGTATTTAAGCTAATATAAGAAGGATCGGATAGTAATTTCGGGTACTACCTAATCACTCACATGGCTGCAGGGTAGTTAACAGAGAACTGCAATGTGTTGGAATTTTTAACATATTTCTTGATCTGCCTATTCCATTTATTCAAGCAATCAGATTCTTTAAAATAAGTTTTGCTGATATTTCATATTATATTCTTATTTCAGAGGCTGATAAGGCTAATGATCAAACTTCGTTAGAAAGAAATCTTCAGAAACATTTGATCTTGCTTGTTGAACAGAAAATTGGCTCTGAAAGAAAATTTATTTTACCCCAGGGCAAACACAGCGATGGTGAGACCTTAAGACAAGTAAGTTTTCCAAATAGATCCAATGGCCCTCTGCATTTTGCAACTTAGCCCGTTGTCCCACGGGTCCGCAAACAATCGACATAAACCGAGTGCTGTTACCTGGCCACAAAATTAAGTTCTCTATAGTAAGGTAATGGTCTGCAGCTCAGTTCAGTATTGAACTTTTCTGCACAGAGTCTTACAGCATTTGATTTTTGTTGATTGCTTACCGACCCGTGGGTCGACAGGCTAACATTATTTATTTATTTATTTTTTGTAAGAAACAGCTTTTATATAATATACAATGATAGATATAAATATACAAGTTAACTGAAGTCAAGCCACAGAAGTTTCTTATGTTAAAGTTCATTGGAAATGAAGTTTTAATATTTTAAAATTAATTTGGTGTTAAAGGAAGGGGAGAGGAAGAGGATAGGAGATGCTCCCGATACATTCCATACTCTCATATTAATAATAGATCGTATATAATATATCATTGGTACCTACAAGACTGACTATGTGCAAGATTTCACAAACCACTTTTTATACTTGGCAAAAGCAGTTGTTTGTTTGTGAGGTTTTTGTCCCCATAAAAAATATGATAAAATGTGCATAAACAGAATTGCAATAATAGCGACTTTATTGATGTTGTGGATTTTTTTCAGACCGCAGAAAGAGTACTGAAAGAATCTTGCGGGGAAGAAATCAATGCGCAGATATATGGCAATGCTCCCATGGGATTATATAAATACAAATACCCAACAGAACAAAATGGAAAATCAGGCGCCAAGGTATGTAGAAAAAACCAAATCTAATTTTAATCAGTGTATTGAAATGTGATCTGCTGTATTCATTTCTCTTGTTAATTCTTGCGATGTACACTTTGTAGATAAAAGTTAAAAACAATTAGTTTTAATTTTTATTCTCTAATATGTCTTTTTATGACTTCTTACACAATATTATATTATTAATTTATGTGAAAATAATTATAATATTATGTATTCTACTGTAGTAAAAAATGAAGTAATTGAAGTAAAAAAGACACATTGCAGAGAGTAAAAATAAAATCTAGTTGTTTTCAACATTTATTTACAAAGTGTAAAAGTTAAAAAAACAATTAAATTTTATGTACAAAGTGTAAAAGTTGAAAACAATTAAATTTTACTCTCTCTAGCGTGTTTTGTTTTACTTGATACATAATATAATACATATTATGTTAATTTATCTGTTCAGGTGTTCTTCTACTACAGTCGGCACCAGGGGGGCCAGGTTAAGAAAGAGGCTCAGTACAAATGGCTCAACAGGAAGGAGCTGGAGACCGCCCTCCCGCACTCGTACTTCTCCTCCGTCAATAACTTCCTCGTAGAAGAGCGGGTGTAAATAGCATTACATAGTATCATAATGTAGATAATTAATTTCTAATGTTGGCAATAAAATTTATAAACAAAAAAATATTTTTTAACCCTCATCAATAAATAGCCGGCAGCACCCAGGAAACCCTATTAGACTAAAGGCGAAACTCTGCTTCTATCACGATACACCCCAGAAGTTGTGGCAAACTCAGTGGAAGACTTCGGATGTGAAAAACGAGCACTTTTTTTGTGGATCCAACTATTAAACTGGCAGGTTTCTCTCTCCCTCGGAAGACGTGGACCTCATTAAACCACATCCGGTGCAGTCACAGCCGTTGTGTGTATATGATACATAAATGGGGCGTAAAGGATTCTGAACCACGCGAATGTGAAAATAACAGAACACATTAAAGAAGAATGTCCCCTTCATCAGTTATCCTGTAGCACATCCCTGCTGAACAAGTGACTCCCGGTGCTGTTGACTGGCTGAATAACCTCAGCATTCCACTTTGACTTCCACCATACGAAGAAGAAATGGAAGATCGATAAATCGCGCAGACTTTCGCAATACCAGACGTTTCTGAAGATTTCTCTCTCACAAAGTTTGATTGTTATTCTTGTCTGCATTAGGACCAGGCTGTGCTTTACCACCAAACGAGAAGAATAAGAATGTTTAATTTTCAACCTTTCATTTAAATATTAACAAGAGGCCCTGAGAAGAATAATTTCCCTTGGGGTCTTTGTCATCTTTGAGGATGCTGTGTGGAGATTCTTTTAGAGGAAAGGAAGGAGTGGAAGTTCTGGGAAAGAAAAGAGTATGAGGAGTGGGTAGGAATCTAAGGATCGGTGTGTTCAGGAGTGAACTCGATGGGTTGAGAGACTAGTTGGAGAGGTCAAAGGATCTCCCCGAACCAGCCTCTCCCGATCTGGCACGCCACGCAGTTAATGGGTAGGCGCATCCTGAACACACCTCACCCGATGAACCCGGGCACCCCTGCTAAATCACCAAACGTTGGTTATGAAATAAATGGTATCCAAACCCACCCCCGCAGATTGCAACCTAAAGTGTACAGGGAAATAAAACAGCGGTATTGGCTTTCATAGCATTTTATTTTCATTTTCCTTAACAGTTTCATAAATATGAGAGTTGACAACACAACAGTGTTTAATTTAATTAATTGTCAAAACATTTAGCGATCTCGGCAATCATCAATTTTATTGCAATTAAAACAGCACGATGAAAGGAAGGCATTTCTCATAAAATACGTTATATAATATAATGAACTAATATATAGATAAATTGTCAGAATGCTTCCTAATATAATATGTATGTTAAAAGTTAAAACATTTTTAAAATTCAATAAGTTCGACAAGGAGACAAATAATGGAGACGAGGCAGACTGGGACAAGAACTCCAGGGCAGGAAACCATGTCCACTTACGTACCCTCAACCTATGTCCAGCCACACCACCTGTTGTCACAAGCTAAAAGGGCAAGGGGCTGTCTAAGTGACAATATATTATATACTTTATAATAATTAATATCTGAATTAATATTTTCACTTACATTAAACTCTAAAATCGTTTGGTGAGCAACATTTTGATTTTTTTGCTTGTTTTCTTTAGCGGAAGTTTGACCTTACCGATTGATTGGCGTGAGGGAAACATCTAAGTGAACCATTTTACAATGCCCGACTATTTTATCAACTTAAATGTTTTATTACGATGGCACACTTAATGTTAAAGTTGATCTTATATATCTAAAAAAAAGTTCTACGCCGAAATGTCAGCCAATGGCGCTACATTCTCCTAACGACGAATTTTCAACAATAAATAGTAAATATTAAAACCTTAGTCAAGCCTCAACAGAAGAGTGGATTAAGTATCAATCGCTTCTTATATAAGACAAATTCGGGAGTAAATACAGTATTGCTTTTTGCCGTGAGTTGAGAATAATTTTCATTATTGTCATTTTTGTATTTACTTGTTATAATATGATTGTTTAATACCAAACTACCTGGCAGACCATGCAGCACATAGCACATAAAGCATAGTCCTTCAGAATGAGAAACAGGTATACCTTATGATAGTATTGCACGCGCCGCGTTCCTCGTTCCTGCCTCCTCTTAAGGAAAGTCCATTCACTTGTAACGCAATAAACAAAGCAACACTCGGTACGTGTGTGCACTATACAAACTGCACACAGGTATACCTATATTCTCTTTTGCCAGCCACCACTCGTTCTAGCCAATCAAAGTTATTATTATTACAGTTGCCGATGTTGCATGAAAAAAAATGTCAAAACACCCACCGTACACTAAATAGACTCGCAATAACAATTGTCGGGGTATTTACAATAAGAGTGATTAAGTATGTGTGAGATTCGGGTGTTGAGGGTGTTGTGGGTGTTGCGGGTGGTGGTGTGGGTGGCGGACGGGTGGACGTGGGAAGGTCCACAGGGGGGAGGGTCACAGGGGCTCCCGCTGCGGTACCCAGATGCTGGGCCCGCTCTCGCCGGCGATCACCTCCTTCACCTTGGCGTAAATGTCTTCGGGTGTGTCTCCTGTCACCACCGCTGCAAAATAACATCACAGTTAGTCAGATACTGCGCAACGTAAGAGTTCACTTCTCTTTGAATAGAGATAACCAAAGCATTTAAGTTTTATTCTGCACTTTAGCTGCCGGATACACAAATCAAATCACAAGTGTGCACCCACGGTTGAATTTGGCAGGCACCTGTAGTCTGGAGCCCCAAAATACATGAAAAAACTCTTGACTTTGTGCAGAGGTGGATGGTCCGTTTGATAGATTTTCTTATCTTAACCAACAAAGAGATTGCTTTAGAGCGCAAGCATCGGTTGAGAATGCTGTCCCGAGCATCATTGATCCCTTTGGCACTGGTGCACAGTCGGGATACACGCCAAACACACGCTCAACATTCGTACACAGATTTGTCACATGAGAATGGGTTCACCAGTTTGTCTGTGGAATGATTTGACGTACTCTGTGTTTCCTTCCTCCTGCAACATGAGTCTCTTCAAGACTCAGGTTCACTTCTTCCTTTCCTAAAAAAGACCCTCCACACATCATCCCCAAAGATGACATAGGCCCTGAGTGTGGAGTTAATGTAAAGAATTTATTACCGATGACAGTTTGCACAGGATAAATACAAGCATACATATAAGTGTGAAAGAGAGGATCAGAAAAAAAAATAGATTCATAAGTTGAAAAACTCACCAGTGAAATATTCAGCAAATTCTTGCTCCATTTTGATTGCACGTTCATAAGTCTTACGGGCTTGTTCCTCTGTCATTCTCTTGTTCATTTCCCTGTAAAAATGCAATCAAATAATAATCACAACTTCACTAAACATTAATAAAATAATGTACATAGGAAGAACTCATTCAGATGAAAAAAAATAACAAATTTTCATGTTTTAAGAATGAATACAAATGTAAGGGGCAGTTGTTTCAAAGAATTTGAACAATCCGTCAAATTTCGAAATTTCTTTTTGAGTTCTGTGAAAGTTATTATGAGCCATTTGCTTCACAGAACTGAAATAATAACAGAACATTCATACAACTTGAAAAAATTGGCCGAATTGTTCAGATTCTGTGAAAACCCATCCTTAATAGAAGGTAGGTATTTGAATTTGACTTACATTATGGATTCTACACTCTTTGGTTTGAGGAATATAGCAATAGGATATAGCTGCGCCACCTGAAGCCTTTTGATGGCATTTCCGCTGACATCAAGAATGCAATGTTTACCCTGGAATTAATTCAAATAAACATAATTAATTTATTGTTTGTTTACATGACATTAAAAATCGGCACCAGAGAGTAACAAAACCAAAAAACCCAACATTAATGTACAAAAGCAATGACGTTACAATATATCTAGACTTGTTATTGTCTTACAAAATTAAGGGCAATTAAGAAACACTCTAATGTTTCCAGTAAATTCTTGATTCAAATGTTGCTCATGTATGATTAAGATAAAAAATAGGGGGCCTGGGTGCCTGACAGATTTCGAGATGTCAAGTGATTACATCAGTGACGTGCCTTAATAGAGCAACGACAGTTTGCAAATGACGGCGTTCCATGTTGATACTCATTGTTCCTGCTGATTTGTATGTTGTATTACCACAAGCATATAAATAAACAGGGTAATTAGACTATTTTAAACAGTGAAGTTTAGTTGGCCACAGCACTGCTTCGTAAGCGCCCAGTCCTTTACTCTAGTTGGCTTTGCATTTTCTCTATAACACTTTTCGATTTATTTATACATAATAATCGAAAAAAAAGTAATTTGCGTGTATTTTGAAATGAAATGTTATTGCCTGGCTTTTACTAGTGTTTTCCGAGTAATTAAAAGATGTTCTCATCATACACGAGGCCATTTTCGATCTTTTTTAAGGCAATTTACTTAGCGGTAGCACACAACCTTACGTGATGCGTGATAGTTTAGTGCTAAAACTACGAAATTACTACAGTTGACATACTCTTCGCTTGCCTCTTTGAAATTTTTACAGTTTATCGATATATATATTGTACAAAAATAAATATAAAACAAAATTATAGCAATATAAACAAATAACTAGCTTTCCAAAACATTCAAGGCTTTGCTTGAGTTTCAAGAGTTTTTGGAAAACAATTGAAAAATGTGAAACAAAACAAGATGGCGTCTTATCTTATTTTTTGACAGTTAAACAAACATTAGAAAGCTCCATAACTCATGATGTAAATGAAATTGCGAGCTGAAAGAAGTTGCGTTGACAGATTTTGTGCGTAGAATTTAAGATGGTGTATTGAAAACAAGTTACCTTTTCCGCCACCTGTTTGACGGAGGCTACGGAGGTGCCGTACAAGTTCTCGTTGTACTGGCCGGCCTCGATGAAGAGGTGGTTCTGAATGTCCCTCTCCATCTGCTCCCGGCTGGCCACAAAGTGGTAATCCCTGCCGTCCACTTCGTATTCGCGTTTTGGTCTAGTTGTATCTGTAAACAATCAATACAGTATTTAAATAAATACACAAAAACATATTTTCCTCTACATAATATGTATTTTCTTTCCAATAATGCATCTGTCAAAATTTTCTTTGCTTTTGTATACACTCGTCAGGCTAATTTGTTCGGTTTTGAGAACAGCATATAGTCTCATAAAAATTGTTGTGTCTCCTTTACTGTCACACATATGAACTAACCGGTTTTAGAAAGAGAAAACACCAAGCTTTATATTTAAATGTAGAAGTTCACTACGGGAGAATTAAAATGTTCACCTCTATGAAATAAAAGTTCTGACCACTTGAGAAAAATTTCAGAATTTTTTAATAATTATTTTGTATGAAACGACAAAAAGCAAGGTTGCAGTAATGTTTATAATACATTTGTCTAATAAAAAATGGGTTTTTTTCGTTATCAGTAATTTTAGTTAAGTGTTCAGACGAAAAAACTTAAGGCGAGTCATTTTTTAAACTTTTTTATGTTTGAGTTAAAAAAACTTTAATATTTCAAAAGATATACGAGGGTTGTCCCAGAAGTACCCGGCCTAACAAAGAAAACACCAACATTATGGGAAAAGCTATCTTTATTTCTCAACAGTCTCTATTTAGCTCGATACACTTTCCCCAGCGATGTTCAATAGCTTCGATACCCTGTTTATAGTGAGAACCGTCAAGCTCCTCAAAATATCCAACGATCGCAGACTCCACCTCTTCGTTGTCGGTAAATCTTTTACCACCGAGCAATTTTTACAAGTTTGAAAAGAGAAAATAATCTGGGGGGGCTAAATAGGGTGCGTAAGGACAGAATTCGAACTTTAACTTATTGATATTGGTCATTGCCAAAACAGATGTGTGAACTGGTGCATTGTCTTGATGAATAACACTTTTTTTTACCAAACGCGGCCGTTTTTTCTTGATTTAAACACTGCATTAAGTTCGCATAATACTCGCCGTTGATTATTTTTTCTTTTCGAAGATAATCAACGAAAATTATCCCACGCGTATCCCAAAAAACTGATGAAAATTAGCTATGACCTTGCCAGCATATGGAACCGTCTTCGCCTTCTTTGGAGCCGATTCGCACTTTTCAGTCCATTGTTTTGACTGTTCTTTCGCCTCAGGAGTGAAGTGGTGGACCCATGTTTCATCTATGGTTATTAACCAATGCAAAAACTTGGCTTTGTAGCGGCAAAATATCGTCAACACTCAATTGAAACATCCTCTCGCGGCACCCATCTTGCATCGATTTTAATTTTAAGGAAATAACGATTAAAATAGATTATTTTCCATTTCCGTAAACTGAAATACTTACTTTTCATAATAATGTAACTACTACAAAGTATGTATTGCGCGTGTCCCTATTTTGTGTATATTTTTCATAATTATGAATATTAAGAATGAGTCTGAATCCTGCATTTTACCAGATCTAAAATCCATTACAACAATGTAAGTGTGTAAACTTAAATTTATGTTTGTAAAAAAATATGTATGTGTTATTTTCGTTAATTAAAATAATACATACATAATAACCATGT
Organism: Hesperophylax consimilis; assembly: GCF_061612785.1. NCBI lineage: Eukaryota > Metazoa > Arthropoda > Insecta > Trichoptera > Limnephilidae > Hesperophylax > Hesperophylax consimilis. The sequence continues at coordinate 18,225,651 of NC_142844.1, forward strand.
TTTTCCTATCTTTCTTTGAGCCTTCTAGTATGGAAATACACCAGCGGTACCTACCCTCCTTACACTGGAAAATAGTCTTTAATGAACATAATATTACATTGATTTTACTTACGCGGGACACAGCTTCCAAACTTTTCGGGGAACTCAGAGATCAGGTCATCGTTCACCCTGTCTTTGAGAGGGCCCAGTATTATCACGGGCCGCGTGTAGCTGATAGTCAGTTGCTGAACCGATTCATATGATAATACGGCTTCTTCTTGACCTGCAAGCATTTGGGAATACTTCAACTAAATAGACTAACCAACACCTAAGTATAATAAATTACGACATTCAACAGCTTGTGGTTATGTTTTTATTGTTAATATTAGTATTTTTTTACATAAGCTCTTGGTTAGGAAGCCTCTCTTAATCATTTAGTGAACAAATTGTATATTAAATTTGTTATTCAGAGCGGATTCTGTATTATTATTTTCTACAGAATTTTTGCCTACTTGTAGCAACGGTATAAAAATTAACTTTTGTGTCAAGGGTTGAAGTAGAACCCAAGTTTTAACCATTTTATAATGGGAATGCACAAAATCCAGTTTGCATTACATTTTCTCCTTGTTTAAGTACACAATAAATTTTAATTATTTTTGTACAGAATTTACATTACAATGTAGATTTTGATAATGTGTGTTGTGTAGTGAGAATAATTTTAGACATTTAATTCTGTTTGGTTTAATCTTTAAAAATAATAAACAATATGTCATTACAAAAATGTGATATTTTCAAAAATCTGTTAGTGCTATGGTGCTATCATATTGTAACACAATCACTATAATATACAACTATATTCTAGGTAAAATAATTAAATTTAAAAGGAAATAGTTTGTATTTCCTGTCATCAGGATAAACCCTCAGCGTTTTGATTGCCAATGGATCACATTAGTCAAGTTCATATTATTATTGAATGATGGGTAATTTCATAGTTCCCTAAAGGTGTCAAAGAGACCCGATTAATTAATAATCTGTCAATATGTTGTTGTCTATGGTTGTGTAAACAAAATCTGACAAAAATAGTTAATCTATAAAAAATACACTGAAAGCTGAAACTACCAGAAAAGCTTCCGGAGAAGTTGGTCTACTGAAAATGAGGTAAACGAAAATCAAGAACTGATTTGAAGATTAACAAAAGTGATGAATGATAACTGATAACCAAATGTATGTGATGTAGCATGCACCAACATTAGGACAAGTGAGAGCGAATCTAGCAACTAACAGCGCTGCTTTCCCCGTCAAGGGAAACACCCATACAAGCAGAATGCAACTCATTGGAAGAGAAAGAGAAAGTAATGTTTGATGAAGTGTTTGTTTGTTTGGTGCGGTGCTGGGCGTGCTGTGCGGCGCATGCAGATGGCGCTCAAGACTAAACCGGGAGGTGATTGTGGCAGATGGCAGATGGCTGATGGCTAGTAGCAGTGGCGTGGCGTGGCGTGGCTGATGGCGTAGCTAGATGAGGACTAAAAGAATGAACTTTGCCTTGCAGTGCTTCCAGTGGCCTCAGTACCTTTAACTCAGTTACACAGTGAGAAACAGTCAGTTTATATTCCAAACAAGATAAGAAAGATATTAACTTTGTAAACATTACGAATACAAATGCAGCATGATAAGAATGAAGAAGAAGTTAAGAACATTAGAATGTACAGAGAGAGAGAGAGAGAGAGAGAGAAACAGATGGGAGAGCCGAGCGCTGGGCAGTCAGGCCGGATGGACCACGTACACGGATGGAAGATGTAGATGCGGAGTGTTTGTTTGGGCAGAAGTTAGTCTGCGCTAGTCCGCTACCGGAAGAGAATGCGGTGGCGGTACCGGTCCAGTAGCGTGCAGGCCATTCGGAAGACGTGACAGTTACGAGGAATGAATAAATTAATTGTATCGAACTGTTATTCAATGAGCATCTACTTGATCTAAGAATAATGACGGGACATGATAACAATGCGGGAGTATTTCTACGGCACGCGCAAACTACACTTTACTCCCTGTCACTTACTGTCTTCTAGATATATGAGCGTAATCTCCTCCATCAACGGAAGTTCCACTCGATACAAGATTTCCCCTACGTACAAACAACAGAGTTACATCACTTGCAATAGTGGTCCAATCATTACCCATGGTGGATACACTACAGGCAACTAGAAGCACCGACTGTATGGAGACTACCGTACAGTGTCCCTGCATGTGCATGCACCTCCCCACACACTTCCTCGTCACTCTTCACTTCTCCCGGAGCTCCCCACTTCCTCCACCGGGATCGAGCTACCGTACGAGAAACTTTACAGAGGAACGGAAATAAGCAAAAGCCCGCAACAATGCATAATAAGCTGATATGAAGTGTAGACACAAAACCAGTTCATAAATTAATATCTAAGTCCAGCGGAAAATTGGTGGTAGTTTTGTAGAGAATTCTATGAATAGGGTTAGAGTCAAACACTCTTCAACAGTACAATGGTAAATGGTACATCTTTAGCTTACAGAAACACTGACATTGTTGCTCATATGCAATATATTCATTTATTATTTCAGAAGCCTAAGATCTTAATGTGAATCCACTATGGAGAAAAAAGCATTTAGTTTTTTTAGTTAATTATGTTTCTCCTAAAAAGAGATTTGGTTATTGCAATTTTAAAACAGGTAGACCAAATGATCTATGGATACCTAAATTGTTGAGAAGTACACAGTTACATTATGGAGACACCGAGGTTTCATTATCTGACTCTATCACAAGATAATGTAGGTGAAAAATGTAAGTCTATTTTATAATTTGGAATGATTCTAAAACAATAATTCTACAACATATAATATTGATAGACAATTTGCTACAGTTCTATACCATACAGGTGGCCATTTCTAAATAAATATCATCACAAGAACTAACACACATTTATAAGTATGAATTTTCCTTTTGCTCTCGAACCTCATCCAGAAAAGCGAGGATAAAAAAAATGGTGGCGAATCTACTTTTTTTCTGCGTCACGGGGAACATTATTCTTGCGATGGAATATAGAGAGACAGAAGAATTTATCTCTATATTCCTTAACAAGATTAAAACTAAGTTGGTGGGGAATCTATGTTATTTCTGTATCATAGGGAATATTATTCTTGCTATGGAATATAGAGAGACTGAAGAATTTATCTCTATATTCCATAACAAGATTAAAAAAAGTTGGTGGGGAATCTATGTTATTTCTGTGTCATAGGGAACATTATTCTTGCTATGGAATATAGAGAGACAGAAGAATTTATCTCTATATTCCTTAACAAGATTAAAACTAAGTTGGTGGGGAATCTATGTTATTTCTGTATCATAGGGAATATTATTCTTGCTATGGAATATAGAGAGACTGAAGAATTTATCTCTATATTCCATAACAAGATTAAAAAAAGTTGGTGGGGAATCTATGTTATTCCCGTGTCATAAGGAACATTATTCTTGCTATGGAATATACAGAGACTGAAGAATTTATCATCAATCGTCTAATATTCAACATGGAGGAAAATTATAAAAGGCAAAATAAAAATAGCAAACAGAGTTCCATTTTGATTACATATTCAAATTTCTTAGACGGTTGTGACGTTTACATGTAAATCACAAAATGATCCTCCTAAACTTATTTAAAATAAATTCAACAACAAAATAAAATCATCAAAATGGCATGATTTTCCTTTTTTTGTTGTCTAATTGACTGAACATATCAGGTATGTGCTAATTAACTAGAAATCTACAATTTTTTGGTTGAATTTCATTGAAATAAGTAGTACAGTTGTAATATTGTATTAAATATGAAATAAATATGTAGAACATACCTTCCGCATTAGCGTCATCTTGAGTGTAGCATAGCATGAATGCTAAAAATAAATACAATATATTTGCAAGTGCGTAATTTCCCAGATTTGTTCAATTATACAATTTATAACACTAATATTATTATACTTAGGATTGGTTGTTACACAGAATTTGATCAATTCATCAAATTTAAATGTTCATTTTCGGGTTCTCTGAATGTCCTGTTGAAGTTCTCTTATTATATCATTATAGGCTAGTTGCTTGATAGAGCTGAAATAATAACTGAACTTGAAAAAATCTTTCACAGAACTGAAAAATTAAATTTGAAGAATTGTTCAAATTCTCTAAACAACCTGTCCTTAATGCACTTTGATTTACAGTGACTTTATGAATATTACGCTTTCAATAATGATTAACAATCCCAGACATTTTGTCATTTTACAGAAAGGAACCCTTGAAAATAAATATTTAATTATTAATGGCCAGTACAGTTAACGTCGGTTCCTTTGTGCAAGTATAATCACAAGAGATCATTTTACTGTCTCTTTTTAAAAGTCCCAGCTCTTGTAATAACCACCATGCATTGACAGTAAAAATATTTGCAGTGCGATGCGTATCCCAATAAAATTAATTAGTCACAATAATTAATAGATATCCAATTTGGTGCAAAAATAATAATAGTCCAGTGCATGCATTAAGGTGAGAATATCAAAAAAATAAGCCCCACATATTAATAATGATTTGTATATTGACAATAGAACTTCTCTGATATAACCTCATCCCGGCATGGTTGAATACTTTAGCAAAAATATATGTTTGTTTTATAAGTATACAAAGTATTCGTCTGACTGTAATCACCATGCATTTATTTATCAATGTTTATGACAGGTATAGGAGCAATTTGTAAAAGGTACCTCATCACATCACATAAAATTAAATGAAAAATTCAGGTAAATATATTATGGATTACGCGGGAATGCAACCCACTACGCTGTGGAGTGTTTTATAGTAAGTTGAGTGTTTGCAATGTTAAATCTCAATGTTCATTGCAGTACAACCAAAAGGTGTAAGAAAGAACCCAAAACAAATGGTAAACTGATCATTCTTGACAAATCATCAAATCATTAACCCATCTACTGCCAACCGCATCACATGATGCGCAAATAAACTATGCTTCTAGCGCTAGTTGTGATCATTTCCAGAATGCGGTGTAAAAATGACCATGTTACACCAATAGGCGTACCAGCCAGTAACCAAAAAAGGCTCATAAAACAATATTCAACAAGCATCATTTGTGCCATATTGAAAATTATGGTGTTGAAATAAAATTTAAAAAATGTTTTGAGGTTAAATTTTAATATTCCATTGTCTGTGGATTACTATTATCGAGGAACCTCAAAACAACTTAGTAAGCCATGTAATTTGAAGTATTTTGAGCAAAAGGATGGAAGAGTCCGGTAAAGAGTACTTACGTTCTTGGTCAGATCCGTCTTCGGATTTAGCATCGTCCCGACTCTTCATGAAGGGAAACCGTCTGCTGAACGATAATGTCTTCTTTTTTCTTTCTAATGTTGACTGTGATTGCTGAAAACAAAAAAATGTTATTCCATGTGGAAAGGATGGAAAGAAACTAGAATCTGGCAATACTGTACAAGTTTATAAACTTATCTGAGAAATGTATTACAATATATACCTTATACCCTGACTGCTTCGATAAGTTTTTACATCTGTACCTACACAATATATGACAAAAACAATAGGAAACCTAAAAATACATGTCAGGTGTGAACATATATATATATATTTTTTGGTTTTAGGCATTTCACCCTGAAAAGAGAACATATATTTATTAAAATTGCAAAATTTGAAGAAACATATATTTATTTTTAAAGAAATACAAACATTCCCGGGATACAAATAACCTGACAATATTTGAATTATTATTACGACACTAGGAATTTAAAACAGAAATCAGTGAAAGATGAAACTAATTTAGGTTATGACAGTTTGTAAATATGTAAATCAAGATGGGTTTGATGTCTTGGTTTAGTTTCATAATCTTGGCATTCCATGTAATATTATGATCCAAATGTTTTTGACACCTGTCTCACAACTGAGGGTGTAAACCAGTCTCAGTGAGAGTTTGTCTTCTTCCTTCTCACGAGTCTTGTTGGGAAACGAAAAAGATACTAGAATGATGATGTCACATATAATCTTTCACTGGGACTAGTATAACACACAAGGGCCTCACTTCCATCAAGTTAATAATGTAATCAAAGTTTAGTACCTGAGTTGGCTGCCCCTGGAACTTGACTTGACGATCCCTGGCCCTCTGTTTGCGTTCCCACCTCCTCTTGGAGGGGACGATTCCTATCACTTCTGATTCTCCCGTGCCATCTCCCGCAAGCCTTCTGAAACAAGTCACAACTCAGTATTTAATGCTACGAGCTAACATGTTCATTTCATCAATCAACAAGCAAAACCATGTATGGACAAATGTAACAAGTCATCACAGATTAACATGACCAGACTGTGGATGTATGAACTCTTTGAGTACAGAAATGCCCATCGGCCAATAAAAAATTATACCACCTTCAAAACACACTTTCTTTCTTTTCATGGGATTTTGCATCCTAAAAAATTTCGATAGCTTACAAAAATAAATCTTATTCGATTGGCAACAAAATAAACAATGATATAAGAGTTCTTGCTTTTTGTTTCGTAAAGAGCAGCCATTTGAAAATAATAACGAAGTGACTATTGCGTCATACTTCAACGTGCACGTCTATCGCACAGTTTGTGTAGTTTGTTTTTCTCCATTTTTTTATTGTGAAAATCACTTATTTAGCTTTATGGAAAATATAAAAAAGCTTCAAGAATATTGTCATATTTCTGAAAAAAATTGCTGTTCTGGAGAAACTACTAAAGGTAGATTAAGAACAAGTTTTTTGAATATATAGACACATAATCTGTGATAATAATAAGTTATAAATAATTGTTTTTGAATTATCGAAAAATACAAAATTATCAAGTTGATGCGGAAACAAATATTGACGGCCTGTAAATGGGAGCCAAGTGAGTACATATTTGAAATATTGAATAAAAAAATTATTTTGTAAATTGGCTGCACATGAAATATAAAAGACAAAAGTTAAAATGGTTATTTATTTTTCGGAATAACTTTATTGAGTAAAACCTCAAATTGTAATATTTAAATATTGAAGACAATATTAGTGAGGTAAAATTTTAGATTCTCACGGCCAAAAGCATTTTTGTTGTTTGTATTTGGGGTGTTATGCCGTGTTGCGCTAACTCTTTCTTCAAGATGTCGCCACTTCCGTTGGCATTTCGCACTTGGACGGGCCCAGGCCACAAATAAATAAGCACAAACTCGACAACCAAAATTTACTCATCTTCGGATCTACCGGATCTGCCCTGATGATGGACACTGCAACGCTGTCCGAAACGTCGGCTAAAGAAGGAGTTAGCGCAACACGGTATAACACCCCAAATACAAACAACAAAAAAACAATATTAGTGATTTCTAAACGAAAATCTGAAACAGAAAAATCAGAAAAGGAAACGGTCACATCTGGGACTCGAACCTAGGATCCTTGTCTTTCCGGGACAGTGCTCTACCAACTGAGCGATCATACATAAAGATAGTTGCAAATAAAAATGTGCAGTGAAAAAATGAAGACAATGTTAGTAGTTCTTATTCGAAGTATGATACAGTTAAAAGTGACCGAGGGGAATAGTGTCCCATTAGCTCAGTTGGTAGAGCACTGTGCCGGAAAGACAAGGGTCCTGGGTTCGAGTCACTAATATTGTCTTCAATATTTAAAATGGTTAGTTCATTTATCGATCTACTAAAGATTGATTAGATTACAAACCATTTTTTTGAATTAGAAATTTAATTTGATTAAAGATAAAATCGCCATGGTAGACTTTTCAGAAATTCCATTTCGTGTATAAATGACGGTCCATATTATTGTTGTAAACTTAGTTGCAATGAATTTTATACTATTTTTTAGCAGATAGAAAGAGAGAGGAGTACCTGGCCTGCCACCATTCATCGTCCGAAGCGTTGGTCACATGGAGAATATCTCCGTATCTGAATGGCAGCCCTCGGGATGGTAATCCGTCGTCTCTAACAGGGTCATAATCAAATAGTGCTCTGCAAATAACAAACAAATAATTAATGTTATTATCTACAGATAATGCACTGCTAATATGTATACCTGCCAAAATAATACAGGGTTTTCCAATAAGAGGTGTTATTTTGATATTCAATCGTATAAGATCAATGGTTTCGTTGCTTTTCGTAGCGCCGTCTTGTTAAAAGTAAATGTGTCCAGATCAATACCATCAATTCGAAAAAGTAAGGTCCAATGACTCCACCGGACCATAAACCGCACCAAACAGTCACACGTTGAGGATAGAGAGGCTTTTCAACAATAACTCTTGGGTTTTCCGAGCCCCAGATGCGACAATTTTGCTTGTTGACGAAGCCACCGAGGTGGAAATGGGATTCATCACTCAAGATGATTTGCATTTGATTCACTCAAGTGAATTTTAATAATTTCAATGCGTTGTTGAAGCGTGTATCGTTCCATTTTTATTAATGGCGTAGTTTCTACTTGTCAAATGTAAAAAAATGACAGCTTCAAAAGTAACCTCTACCGAAATAGCGGGCTACTCAAAATAACACCTCTTATTGGAAAACCCTGTACTTGAAGGATAGTAATAAACATAGATAAAAAAATCTAACCATGATCTTTTCTTCGCAGGGGTAGGCAAAGAGGATAGACCGCCAAACAATCCGGTCTTGGCACAGACTCTTTGCCACATTCATACATCGTCTCAGACACACTCTTTTGTTATTCTGTCTCTTTACATGGCCCGACTCAAGTATGTAAATGCCATGTCTTTCTCAGGCGTCCCCGACACCTTCCAACATTCACATTCTCGTCATATATTCTTTACATGGCCCGACTCAAGTATTTGGTTAATTTGATAGTGCCATGTCTTTCTCAGGCGTCCCCGACCTCTTCCAACATTCACATTCTCGTCATATATTCTCCTTTCTTCGTTCATTCGCTCTACATGCCCAAACCATCTAAGCGTCCCATTCTTACTCATTAGGCTTGCATTCTTGGCTAATCTCCGCATTTTTCACACAATCATACATGGTTTCACCATACATTCGCCACAGGGATCTGCAGCATTCGGTCTACTTTCAACCTTCCTCTGCGAATTCTATGCCTCACTGCCATACATCAGGGTAGTTATCAGCACTCCATTGTGGACTGCTAGCTTCGCTTCTTTCGACAATTTTTTGTTAGCGCCAACCGCGTTCAGTCCTCCAATAATGGAGTTATCTGCATTTACCTTTCTTTCAATATCTGTATCGGTCTTTCCATCTTTCGTGATCTCGAAAATTCAATATAATTCATTTTATAAGCAATTGGAAAAAGCGATGGGCTTGATTGAGATTGATTGAAATCCACTTTGAAATAATCCATTCGACTGAATTAGCAATCAAATTAACGTTTGGAAATGATCAAAGTCATTCAGTGGAAATGTCAGAAAAACTATCTCAAAGTCGATATCCTTGAGAAAAACCATAACAGAGGGATATCCACAACATGGCAGGCAAAAATGTACAACAATCTGAACATTAAACTGAGTATTTTTTTTTTACAAATTAGGTATTCTTTGGGAAACGTCATACGATAATAAATAAATATGGTTAGTAAAATACATTAAGTAGTAAAAAGAAAACAATTGCAAAAAATTTAAATAATAGTTTTTATTCCGATATTTGAGAATTCTCAGCCGACAGTCAGGGGGTATTTTGAGGATTTTCTGCTACGACAGTCGAGAGGTCAAGCTGTAATATTTATTTATAACTTAAAGGAGAATAAATTGTTAAAGCTAATTTTCAGAACTCATTACGATCAAAGACTTTTTATTAAGTAAGAAAAGCAACAGTAAGGACGGGTTGTTTCGGAGAATTTGAATAATTCATCAAATTTCAACATTCATTTTCAAGTTCTGTGAAAGATTTTTTCAAGTTCTGTTTTAATTTCAGTTTTGTCAAGCAACTAGCCTATAATGATATAATAACAGAACTTGAATAGGACTTTCACAGAACCTGGAAATGAACGTTGAAATTTGATGAATTGTTCAAATTCTCCGAAACAACCCGTCCTAAGAGTAACTAAACAATTGTAACCGTTACAAAGAATATACTCAATAAAAATCTCACGGAAAAGGCAATACAACGAGTTAACTCAGAACTAGGTTAAAAAAAAAATAGTTTCTCTAGGTACTCTTCAACCTTGCTGAAAGGGACAACGCATCTCGCTATCACATGGCCTTCGTTTGTAAAAAAAATGCTATTTTGGGAGTCTCATTACAAAGTCAAATTATAGAAACAGGTGAATAAGAGTGTGAATCTTACCTGACATAAAGGGTTTTCTTTTGTGACGTTCTAAGAAGTGTGTTGTGCTGCTTCAATTCATTAATACGTGCTTCAAATCTGTTGTACTCTTGTGGGCTATATACTACGGTCAGCTGGACGTTCTGACCAGTGCTCTGAAACAAACATTATTGCATATGTTAAGTATGTTTTGCTGACGGTTTCACCTCATCCTCACATTCTATGAATGCTGGCGTCCCACAGGGATCGGTTCTGTCTCCGACTTTGTTTTTGTTGCACATCAATGACCTTTTGACATGTGCACCGATTCATTGTTACGCGGATGACAGTACAGTTCATGATAGCTTTTTGTTTGATAAGCCCCCAAAGGGCACACAAACTCCAAAGGCTCGGAGGGCTTTGAAGCAGAGAATGGACGGTTATCTCGAGAGTATTTCTTCCTGGGGTAAAAATAATCTCGTCGAATTTAATGTTTCAAAGACCCAATCCTGTCTGATTACGTCTAAAAGGGATCTAAATGATAATCTAGTCTCCTTCAACGGAAGCAATCTTCCGAACAGGCCTTCCATTGATATGCTTGGTGTAACTATAAGTGACCAGCTCAGGTATGGGGGCTCCATCGAAGCCAGAGTAAAGCTGGCCTCTCAGAAGCTGGGCGTACTGTACAGGGCCCGCAGATACTTTAATAGTACACAACTGCTGACCCTGTACAAATCGCAAGTGCGCCCTACTGTCGAATTTGGCAGCCATCTCTGGTCCGGAGCCCCTAAATACATGAAAAAAACCCTTGACTCTGTGCAGAAACGGGCAGTCCGTTTGATAGATTCCCCAATCTTAACAAACGGAATGCAATCTTTAGAGCACAGGCGTCAGGTAGGTATGCTGTCCTTGTTCTATCGGTATTACAATGGAAGATGCTCTGAGGAACTAGCGTCATTGATCCCTTCGGCACCAGTGCGTAGTCGGGATACACGCCAAACGCGCGCCCAACATTTGTACACGGTTGACATTTGTCACATGAGAACGGGTCGCTTCTACGATTCGTTCTTAAGTTCAACAGCTCGGCTGTGGAACGAACTGCCGGCCTCTGTGTTTCCTCCCTCCTACAACATGGGTCTCTTCAAGACTGTTTATTCCTTCCTTTCCTCAAATTAAAGACCCTCCACACAGCATCCCCAAAGATGACATAGGCCCTGAGGGAAATTATTTTATTCAGGGCCTCCTGTGAGGAGTTAATATAAAAAAAAAAGTAAAATATTATTGCATTGTTAATGTCAAGTCAAACAAATATGAATTGTGAATAATGACAGTCGTAGAAGCTGAAGTAAGTATCATAGACAGGTATATAGCTTACTTGACCCTTTAGAGCATTTAATAGCAACCTAGACAAGAACAAATTGGCTGCCAAATAGTGTGGGGTGTCAAATACATTACCAGGAAGGAGTAAAGCTTCGTCCTACGCACTGCGAGGAATTTTCGAGACACCCGGGTTCTCACAGTGCTATATATTGCGTTGGTTAGGATTAGGCTTGAGAGTGGGTTGATGGTTTGGAGCCTGCATCAGGTGAAGTACTCCCTCATGTTGGAGAGTGCAGAAGAAATTTTTGAGATTCCTCTACCTGAGGGAGTATGGCTACTACCCGTGGCTCTATCCTACTGACTTTCTCTTGGGCATGCTCGGTATGAAACATGTACGGGTCAGAAGAGATGTGCATATTGTATCATACTTCTTAAAACTGATTCGTGGATGGTTTGAAAATCCGACTATCATGGAGAGCATTAGTCTCTATGTTCCTGATGGTTATCTCCGTCACCGACAGCATATACTGTTTTATCTCCCGGCCTGCAGGACTAACTTGCCAATGGACATGCCGGTGGGGAGAGCAGTCTTGCTGTTGAACAGAATCAATTCGGATATCGACATATTTAGCATCGGTGAAGCTGTCTTTAAAAGGCAAGCTCTATTGATGCTGGTATAGTTGATACACCGCTTATTTATTATGTAATACCATTTTACAAATGTACATAAAAATGAATAAAAATGTAATTTTGTAATATTTAGGAATAAACAAATTGAATTGAAAAAAAATTGAATTAAATTATATCATGTTAATAAGTGACGCTAGTTCCTCAGAGCAGCTTCCATTAAAATACCAGTAGAACAAGGACAGCATTCTCCCTGAAGTCTGTGCTGCAAAGATTGCAATCTGTTTGTTAAGATAGGAGGAACTTCTTGCTTCCTGAGAGAAATAAAACAAACTATCAAATCACCTTGAGTGCCTGCGCGGCCTGCTCGTGAGTAGCACCCAGCAGGTCCGTAGTGTTGACCTTGAGCAGCTTGTCGCCGCGGCGCAGGGCACCACCGCGCTCCGCCGGCCCGCCCCCGAGCAGGAAGGACACAAAGATGCCCTCACCGTCCTCGCCACCCACAATGTTGAAGCCCAGTCCAGAGGGGCCCTTCTCCAGCTCCACCACGCGCACGGGCTCCTCGCCCCCGTCCACCGTGTGCAGGGCCAGGGAAGACGCACGCGCCGACTCTGGAATGGTGCATTTAACATGTTGTAGTAATGAAAAATAAATCATTTTATTAAAAGCGTGTATGGTAGGTTTAATGAGATAATATGTAAGGTAAAATGTTCAATAACTGGGGCTCAACTAGTACAAGGAGTATAATGCAGTCATGGTGACGTAGGTTATCCTGACAAAGCTCCATTGATACAACCCTCTCTCTGTGTTACATATTCTTGTAACATGTGTGGTTTATGAGAAAGAGGGAGAGGTTACAAGCAGAGATATCAGCGGTAGTGCAAAATTTGTAGGCGAGTAAAATCAAACAAAAAAATAATGCTATGTATAAGTATCTTAGACTTTCTATGCAAGTACAGTGAAACTCGTTGAAGAAATTCCCACATAGAAGTTTTCATGCCTAAGAAGAATTTTTCGGTCCCTTGAAGCCCAAATACCACATATTTTTTCCGCATAAGAAGTTTTTTCCGGTTCCTTTGAAAAATTAATTTCACAAAATCTTCAGAGAAAGATTTAGTTTTAAATTGTAGCAAATTTAGTCTATTAAAAAAAGTATTGAACATTCTTTGCTGAAAATTAGCAAAAACTTAAAAAAGATAAAAAAAAATGACACTGTTTTTTGGATTTTTGGACAAAGATCCTATGTCTGCCAAGGTCGAAAACTTTATCATGTGCGACATAGCAAAAAATCAGAACTACCCCCATTTGATGCCATGTAACTCCCCTTTTAGGTGATAAATTTAATGAATTAATAAATAAATTGAATAAGTTTTATAGTAAAATGCCACCAGAACGTTGTCTCACTTTGATCGTTTAATGGCTGAGTTGACAAAGGCCTCGAATCACCACCCAGATGTCATGGATTCAATTCAAGCAACATTAGTAGGAGTTTTTTTAATATTTTCGGGTTATTCGTAACCCGGGAATGTTTCTTTTAATAAAAAAAAATTATAGGGGCAAAACCCCAAAGAAAGTCAATCTTATAAAAAAATTCTTAAACCATATTGAGGAATGGGGACAGTAAAAGGGTGTGGTAACTTACGTGAAGGTGAGTGTGCAGCAGAAGAGAGAAGAGTGGTAGGGGCGGTGGTTGGCTGGACCATCAGCAGCACTCTCTCCCTGGTGGCTTTCAGGGCACTCACCGCCTCCTCATGAGTCACATTCTCCAGGTACATGTCACCGTTCTGCAATTAATATCATTTCAGTAATAACAAAGCTTTAAAAAAATTCATTATTACGATGCCAAAAAGTGTACAGCTTGATTTAGCAATCTTTTTCATGTGTCAGCTTTTTGACATTTAAAGATGATAAATACAGTCAACTTGTTTAAATGCATTTCATTATAAGTACACCGTTGTGTGTGTAGTTAGAATGAAATGTTTTAGTCATTTACATTTAGTCATGTTAGATAAGTTATTTTATTGAAACCTATTGTTTAAGTTATGACTCAATATTTAGTTAGGTTAAACCAATTTTTGATTATATTCTCGAGGTTCATTCATTAATATTAAAATCAACGTTTTCCCCATTTGTCAATACTTACATACTGATAATTTGTTTATTAATGATAGAGTAATTGTTTTGTAATGTGTTTACACAGTAGTTGAATTTACGAACTTCAGACGGTTCAATCATTAAATCACCAAAAAATTTACCATCTTTTAAAAATTCAAGGATCTTTTGCTGAAATGGGTTGGGTTTTTCTTCCACTGAGTCAAAAGATTAGCTCAAATGTTACAATTACCACTGTGTCCTTAACGGTGATTCACAAGATTAGCTTAAATTTTATAATTACCACTATGTTCTTAACGGTGATTCAAAAGATTAGCATAAATTTTATAATTACTACTGTGTTCTTAGCGGCGATTCAAAAGATTAGCTTAAATTTTATAATTAGCATTGCGATCTTAATGGCGATTCAAAAGATTACCATAAATTTTATATTTACCACTGTGTTCTTCACGGCGAGCAGCTTGTCCCCGACGCGCAACCTTCCGTCCTGGTGCGCGGCGCCCCCGGCCATGACCTTGGTCACATAGATGCCGTTGTCGCCGGGGATGTGCTGGTTGCCCACGCCGCCGGCGATGCTGAAGCCCAGCCCTGCGCCACCCTTCACCAGCTCGTACTCCAACACGGCCTTGTCGGACCCCGCCGGAGCGCCCCCTGCCCCGGGGCCATCCGCAGCGTCAGCGCCCATTCGGCGGCAGACGCGCTAAAATTTTAACAGTATTAGAGTACTGTTGATGGGAAATTGCAAAAACAGCTGGATAAACTAAGTTAATTATGTTTTTAAAATTATAAACTCCAAGATTTATAGTAAACGGCTTTCCCTAAGCATAACTTGTGTCAAAAAGGGATTAAGTTAAGTCAACATCCACTGGGCTATCGACCACCAATGGGCTTGCGGGAGCTATGTAGACCTACCCAGTATCAATAAAATGGATGCACTAATATTTTTTTACGTATTTACGTCACACTTGGTGATTTACATAATCTGCTAATATGGAATGTAATCTATTATTATTAAAATTAAGTTTTTTACTTCAACACCGAGTGTAAGGTCTAATACCCATCATTAAATAGTGTATTTTTGAATTAATTTTAATTTATGATCGTTTTGAGTAACATGTCAAATTAGAAGTTTTAAATAAAACGGGCAGGTGGGTACTACCTGCATTGTGTTTTAAAAGTTTATTTTATAATTACCCTTTCTGCAATTCTTCAAAAAGTATGAGAACTAGTTTCACAGATAATTTATTGTAATCTATTGGATGTTTTTATGAATCTACTGTTTTTTGGTAAATTTTTATATGAATTTATAAATATGAATGATTTAGATGCTTTTTTGTATTGTTTTGAATGCTGAAAAAATCTGATGTGTAATGTCCAACATTTTTTCCTTGATTTTGTTTTTAATATTATCCTCTTCTTTGTTACTGATATAATATATTTATGTGCCAATCAGTGACAGTTATTATTGTCAAACAAACTGAGTTATAATAATACTAGCTGTACCCCGCCACGCGTTGCTGTGGCTCAGTCTGTCTGGGCAGATAGAAAAACAATAGCGCTTGTTGCTTTTACGTCCAACAGATGGCCCTGTTTTTCAAAAAAGCGTGTTTGTCCAACAGATGGCGATGTTTTTGAAAAAGCATGTTTTTACCTGTCGCAGGCAATGACTAAAGAAAATACCCTAAGAGGTCACAGGTGACATCTTTATAATATAGGTATATAAAAATACATGCATATTCAAATGCAACTTGTATCAAAATTTCAAAGCAATCGGTAAGATCTTTCGGAAATTTAAGATTTTGAACAAACATTTACATTTTTATTTATGCAGACAATTCATTAACCAGGTCCATAAATCTGCTATTTTGTAAAGTGAAATGAGTTCCAAGATCAAATTAAAGTCTTAATTATTACGCTTTACTGAATTAAAAGACTTAATTGTGACTACAGTGGAGAACAAACTAGACCATTTCAATTAGTTAATTGTGGAAAGATCAAGGATTTAAGAAGTCATTTAACCTTTTAAATGAGTGTCTGCAAATTAACTAAATTCTTCCTACTCATCGTAACTCTGAATACAAAAAAAACATAGAAACTGTTTAGTTAAAAAATTTATAGAGTGCAAGTTTGCATAATTAAACGCTTCTAAACTTTACGATAGATTAGCTCTATCATTTGATTTGCGCTCGTATTGTTGATTTCTGATGTACATTGTTTTGATTGACTGCTTTGCCTAAATATTTACACAAAAGCTGTTTTAGTCTGCAGCAAAACATCCGACGGCATTACAATTAATTTAGAGTATCGGTAAGATCCACAGACAAAATAATAAGGGGTAACGTTGAAATTATTGTTGTACATGGTGTTCTAACAATTCACGATTTAAAAAAAATTACCAAAATATTTAAAATTATATCAAGGGATGCAGATTTATTTACCAACAATCTAATAAACAGGTAGATGCAGTAATATGGAGTTACAAACATGGGAATTTTATAAAATATTTTAGAGTTGGAATTTAAAGATTGATAAAACAGCGGATTTTTGCAGAATCACCTAACAATAAAACTACTTCAATTATTCCATCAATTAAATTTTAAAAAACTTTTATATTGTTTGAAAATTTAACAAAATGATTGGATCATTTAGGTTCCTTTCAGATTCACGAGAAACAGAAAAAGAAATTATTGTAGAACACAAAATTTGAAGTAATTCTTAATAAATCAGGTTTAAAAAAAAACATAAAACTTTGTAATAACAATGGTTCAAATAAACAAGGAAAACAATTCATCTAGCAAGCATCAAATGTATAAACAAAAACACAACAAATCAAGACATCAATAACAGTTTGGCCAATAGATAAGAAAAAAATGGTGAAGTAATGGAATAGTTATTGGTTTGTGCAGTGCACGGTGATTGGAGAAGAATGAACGAAGGATGAAGCGCATTCAACAAGCAAATAGTATCAACAGAGGCATGCGGGCAACCATCACCTCATGCGGGGCCGGCGCGTCTAACTCTTCACCAAACAACACAATCAACCAACATGGGGAATGGTACAAATGAGAAAGCTTCGCACGAAAGCCAATTTAAGAGGAGGAGCGCCATCCACTAAAAAAACCAGGTAAATAATTAGTACATCGTAAAAAAAAACTATACAAGTTTACTACAAACATGACAAATTCCATAATAATATAAGTCCACAGCTCCGTATTGAACTCCGCCAACTCAAATTAATTTAGGCTGAAATGAGTCAATAATACACTGCTTTAATAGAATGTACACTCCTTAATGATTCAAAAATGTAACCATATATTTTTTGCCATTCGGTTAAGTCTTTTCTCTTATTATAACATTTCACAACTTAATCAATAAAAAAATCATGCTGCAAATTGATTGTATTTTTTTATAAATTCAATAGAAGAATGAACGTTTTTATAATGCCGAACAATTATTGAGAGTAAACAGTATAGTTCAATTTGGAGCAGTCGAAATATAAACAGATTTATATATTATTCATGTCGATCTTCTAAATTATTTGTTTCATTGTTAATCGGTAATAAATTATGTATCAAAAAGGTTAACTCTACTAGAAATATGAAATATAATAATAATACAATATACGAAAGGGTTGAACGAACGACAACAGCTAAGAGTTTGTCACTAATAAGGACGACAACAACAAGGGCAAGTGGGTGGGATGGGTGTACCAACCAGTTTGACGACGGTGCCGGCGCGTTTGAGGGCGTCAACGGCTTCGGCGTGCGTGACCCCGACGACCTTGACCTGGTTGACCTTGAGGATGACATCGTTGATCTTGAGGGTACTGGTGGCAGCCGCCCCGCCCGGGATGAGCTTGGTGACGTAGATGCGGGTGTCTCCGGCCAGGTGCGGGTTGTCTACGCCGCCCGCGATGCTGAAGCCGAGCCCCGCCCCGCCGCTACGACTCAGCGTCACGCTCTCGTGCTGCCATCCCGCTTCCTCTTCCTCAGCCTCGCTGCCCGCATCCGTGTTGCCGTTCACCTGCTCCAACACCACGCAGTCAGGGTCAGCTACGTCCCAGTACGCACCACACGCCTGATGCGAGGTATGGCAGAAATGGGAATTCGACGAACAATACACTGAACAATATCGGTTCTAGCTGACAAAATCTATTTCTTTTCTAAATCTATTTCTTTTCTAAAACCAACATTAATTTATAGAAAACAGCATTGTAGTTTTCACATAAAACATCTTTAATAATGGACATTTAATTTCACCCTTTTAACTTCTCAGTTAGTCTGCAAAAGCCTCAGTGCCCCGATCGGTCGTAGTAAATTTTCTTGCATCATCTAAAAGTCTATGACCCAAGAAACAAAAATTGTCCACGAGAGTAACTTTTCGTAATCTAAATAAATCTTTTTGTTAAAGATTACTATTTTTAAGCATTTAGATTTTCTTTTACTGAAAAGGTCCGTACAGTACATACATTTAACTGTTGTAAATAAACAGATGCCGTGTCGATAAACGAAATTAAACAATTTTAAAAACTTTTTCCTTAAAAACTTACATTAGGTATTTTTGAGGCTTCTTACAATGCGCTTCAAGTGTTTGCAATCTGAGATCCAAAATTGAACTGAACCGATTCCAAATTGGCAGAATATTAATTATATAACTTCCAGTAATGAATATCAAATCGAGGTTTAGTGACATGTTTACTTTCAAAACTCGTTGTTTTATCATTTAGTCGTTAAAAAATTTAAATGTAGGCCATTTGTATGCAGTTATCCGGTACCTTGAAGATACTTTCATAATGTGAAACCTCAATGTTGGAAAAATTAAATCGTTGTCATTGAAAATGCAGCACACAATATTATTTATTTAATTCGTTCATTCCCATTTCTGTGCATACCTCACATTCTGAATGTTGGTTCATTCATATTGAGATAGTGAAAATTGTTATAGAACGTTTAAGATAGGTGGAGAAAATTCTACACTATTGTATCTCTAATTTTTCAAGGGAGTAGTGGAGCTTTGAATTTGTGAATATATTATATAACTCAACTTATATTTTACAGGTGACTGAAATTTGATGGAAAATATTAAAGCCCCCAAAAAACTGGCTCAAAATTATGACAATCTTTGGGGAAGAAAATTTTGAGGAAGAAATTTCAGGCTCGGTCTGTGCAGTTAGAGAAACAATAGCACATGCTACATTTACGTCCAACAGATGGCGCTAAAAAAGCATATTATTACCTGTCACAGGTGACATCTATATAATATAGGTGTATAAAAAAACGCGCATATTCAAATGCAACGTTGTGTCGAAATCTAAAAGCAATCCGTGAAGAACTTTCGGAGATTTAAGATTTTGAACAAACGATCATTAACATTTTTATTTATATATATATAGTAGATGTATGTGTTTACATTTCAGAGTTCAGAGAACAAAAAATGATTCGTAAATGTTTTCTCTATTAAATACTTTTCTCAAATACCAGTCAACCTGAAAAACAAAACTAGCAATTGAAAAATTCAAGATCAATAAATGAACTGACATTTCCAACCTCTTTATGTAACGTATTGAATAAAAATACACTTTCCATTAAAACTCTAATCATTAGAAATAATAATAATATTAAACGCTAGCTGTACCCCGCCACACATTGCTGTGGCTCAGTTTGTCTGCAGATAGAGAAACAATGGTGCGTGTTGCTTTTACGTCCAACAGATGGCGCTGGTAAAAAAAAAAAAAACATGTTTGTCCAACAGATGGCGCTGTTTTTCAAAAAAAAGCATATTTTTACCCGCGTATTCGAATGCAAAGTTGTGTCAAAATTTTAAAGTGATCGGTGACGAACTTTCTGAGATTTTACATTTTGAACAAACAAACATTTTTATTTATATAGATTACTAGAAATACATATTCCATCATAACTGAAATAATTTTAACAAAATTTGATTAAAAATATACTTTTGTAAAAACTGAAAAAAAATTATTATAAAAACTTGACTAAAAATACAGTTTGAATCAAAACTGAAAGAATTATTACGAAACTTGCATTAAGTCAATTAAAGGAATCATCCTTATCAATTACCTTGGCACTCAAATCGTTCAGTTTAATTAACCTTTATGTACATGAGCCAAGGAATCATTTGTACAGAATGAAAATGCACTAATTAAACTAACAATCTTGACACTTGCTTGCTTCTTTGCCGCTTCCCATTGCTGGAAATGATTAACGACATTGAATGTAAATGGGACGTAGTTCTTTTAGTTGATCTAATGAGAAAGGCTTCTATTTGACTAAACTGATCAAATCATAGGGCTCGTCAATTAATTAAAGTTGTTTTGAAAAATATTCAAATTAATAACTTGTCTAAATAAAAGATAAATGGGTTCAAATTTAAATAACAGAGGAAGGATAAATGACAGATTAATGATTATAAATAACTAATGTGAGTCTTTGACAGATAATAATTATTTTTAATCTTGTGTGATAACCTCAGTAGTGTAACGTTATTTTACTAATAAGCTCAGCGATTTCCAATTATATCTTCTCATGTACCCCTTGGAAAAAAAAGGGTACTGTTGGTCTAGATATTGTGATGCATTTCGCAAAGAATGTTGAGCCTTACAAAAATTACTTTATAGCTGTCTTAACCCTAGATAACTAATCGCTCCTCGAGGCGACGACGCGCTACTCGGCGAAATTCGAAATCACCTACTTCCCCCGCTCCCCGACCTTGACTCTTTCATTACCTTCCTAATTTGAGTAAACAGTGCAGCACGTGACGCGGTTGCGGCCACACGCATACTAGGACGTGCCCTATGACCATCTCGTCGTCCGCTGGACGAAAGTTTAGTTATAACAACAATTTTTATTTTTAAGGTACGTACATTCATACTTCTTATATTTATTGTTAATGTTGGCGAATCTTCTACAATAGAAGCTCCGGTTCTATCTACGTCAAATGTGCGTAAAATTTGCTACCTGCGTCCATCCAAGGCCCGGAGGATGACCAAACACCGTTGCACCAGATGTAGAGGGGCTATTTGTGGTCCACATAATGTTGACATGGGTGGTCACTGTGTAGACTGATATTTTGATATTAATTTGTTCATTATAAACCTTACTTTTGTGCCATGTAACAAGTTCCTATCTTAATTAAATATTTTTGATTTATTTATAGTGTTTTATTGCGTAGTCCACTCGACGAAAGTGTAGTTACAATGAAACAATGAAAACAGTTTAGTTATCTAGGGTTAAGAAACGTTGACGCAACTCTAAAATACCTCAAACATTTTCATTCAAAAAGGTAATGCGGTTTAGTAATGTAAAGTACAAATAGAAATCAGTAGTACTGAACTCTGAATAAGGAATGTGTTAAATAACACAAGTATTTTTATACACTGTTTGAATAGTTTCGAGTGTGTACTGAATGTAATGATGGTAGGTCTTATAATATGTGTATCAAGATCAAGCAAGGTATGTAGGTGGACAGGTAGGTTACCTGGGTTTCAAAGGTAAGGAGTGTTTAATCTGTTTGTATAAGTCCCCTTATCAGTTAACTTTTTATGTCAAGTTGTGCAATTTTCACATTGAAATTACCTACCATACGTCATAATTGAGATAATATTAATGAGAATAGTTTTCTTTTTAATGGTTTCGCATAAGAAATATTTATGTCTTTTCGAACAATGAGCAACGTCAAAATAAATTCTTTATCTTTTACTTGACACGGTTACTTTATTGCAAAATTTATTAGTTGTATGCCGCCACGCGTAGCTGTGGCTCAGTCTGTCTGTGCAGATAGTGAAACAATAGCGCTTGTTGCTTTTACGTCCAACAGATTGCTCTGTTTCACAAAAAAAATGTCTTTTTTCCTGTCACAGGTGAAATCTATATAATACTGGTATATAAAAACATATGCATATTCTAATGGAATATTATGTCAAAATTTCAAAGCAATCATTGAAAAACTTTCGGAGATTTAAAATTTGTATTTATTTATATTTAGATATATTATTAATCAATCTCAAAAAAATTTGGAAATATTTAAATTGATTGTCCGTGGGTAATATTTTTGTCATATCCAGCCAAGAGACAAATCATAATTTCTAGTTTAATTATAAATTTGGGTAAATTATGCAAGTTAGTTAGTAATTAAGTACTGGAGTAATTGATAGTAGGTGGTCGTAAAAACATAATGTTTACTTTGGGTCAGACGCACCTTCCTCTTGATATGAATAACAGCTTATCTTAAAATAAGTGTCTCTACCTAATTCAAAACTGGTGTAATAATAATTTTTGAGTTAGTATAATATGCAATATGATAAAAAAAGACTATCTCTGTAAATTCATCTACAATTCATAAATTAATTATAAAACATTTAAAATTTGACTGCAACGGGAATGACTAACTAACCATTACGCCTTTTTTTCCGAAGGGGTAGGCAAAAAGGACGGACTGCCAAACAACTCGGTCTTGAAACACACCTCTTGCCTCATCCACATTCATACATACTCTTCTATAATTTTGACTCTTGACATGGCCCGACTCGAGTATCTGATTCACTTGATCGTGCCATGTCTTCCTCGGGCGTCCCCGACTTCTGCTACCATTCGCATCATATATTCTCCTTACACTCCTTTCTTCGCTCTACATGCCCAAACCATCTAAGCGTCCTTTTCTTAATCTTACTCATTACGCTTACATCAGCCTTGCACTTTTTGCGGATCTCCACATTTCTCACAAGATCATACATGGTTTTACCACACATACACACGTACACACGTACCACACATACACGCCTGGAATGAAATAGTAATATTATATAAATTTAAATATAGGTAGTTATGTACTACGATGTATGTAGCAATGTTTGGTACTTTGGCCACCGTTGAAATGATGAAGCGTAACAAACGGTTAAAATTGTTAACTACATTAGGAAGGTCATAAATTTATGAGTTTTTTATAACAAATGCTTTGATTTCAGATGTGAATCCATAATTGTAAATGTCAACTGTGAACCTTGCAGAAGGGGGAGTCATTAAACTGTACAGGAAATTTTAAAATCTAGGTACGTTACAGATATTTGAACATGTCATTTTGTGTTTGAGGTAGAATTCCCATGCGATTTTTTATGCTCCGAAAGCGGGGGAGTGCTGCTTATCAGAATGTATATAGTAGTGAATGATGAAAGAAGTCGGAGACGCCAGAGAAAGACATTAGCAATAGCAAAGCAATGAAATTGCAGTCTTAGTCGTTAGTAACAAGGTTTTAATCTCGAGTTTTCATGATGTCAAGGATGTTAGTGTTATGTGATTGGAAGTTAGCCATTATTATCAAGCAGCGGTTATATAACTTTAACAATACAATAATTTATGAATAATTATCTCGTCAGCCATGTTAAACAAGTTAATATTGTGAACATTGACTGTTTTCGTAATTCGATACTCACTGGGTCATGGAAAAGCATAGTACCTATTATCGTATTGTGGAGATGAAAGAACTATCGGATATTATATGTTACACGTACGACGTTACATTGGCTATAAGGGAAATGAATTTTGGATGAAAGTAGACTGATTGCAATAGAAGTGATATACCTGAGATTTTTCATGTGTAGTTAAATTTTGAACGTTTGAATTGAAAACAAGATGGGAAGCATTATTTGTTGCATACACAGATATTGAATATTGAAATCTCTTCAGTTAAATAACCCAAGTGCCATTGTAATGCGGAGTTATAAACATGGTTCACGTTCAGCGAAGTACGAGGTAGTTATTTGTGACAGTATCAAACAATGGGGTCACCTCGTTTTTTCAAAACATTCGCGATTGAACAATGAGAGAACAATCCATACGAATATGCGTTATTATTGTAAACATAAAAGCAATTTTCACAAATATACAAATACAAATGCTTTGGTTAAAGTCAATACATCAGGGGCATGCCGTGGCTTTTTATTTTACTTAATTTCTGGAGAGAATGGCCTTATATCATAGACATCCAAAGACTAGCCAATCAGGGAAAGGGGGAACAAACAAAGTTGAGCGGATCGTGAAGGAGGCGTGACCGTCTCCCTTTCTGTAATTTGTCAATAAATGAATCTGATAGTGTACAGGCAACTCACATTGTAATATCACCATTTAGTATGCGAAAATAAAATCTGCTTATGAATTACTAGTCTTTTTTACAATGGCAAAAAAAAACTAAATGACAAATTCCAAATCAGGTGAATTGAAGTTCAGGCTTGATTCCAAAACAGAATATTTTGTTACACTATTTAGTTAGATTTTTACAAATGTAATTTACCCACCTCACTCATTTTTAGAATCGCTACGGAACCCGATTTGAAGGCGGTTCATTTTTTTAACTGTTTTTGCAAACATTCCTATCGTATATAAAAAAAGTCCCACAAAGGACTGCACTGCAAACCGTTCTTGTTATTTCAATGTGCGACTGATGCGGTAGATTATTCAAAGCATTCTCAAATCTTCCTGATGCCAAAAATATGGTCACGTGTTTTGCCTCCAACTCGGCAAAATGATACCCGGATTTCATGTTAGAACAAGTCTATCAATTTGGATGTCTATGCCTTAGACGACACGTGGGCCGGCCCTGCAGAGAAAGATTTAAAAACTTTAATATGTTTCTTCTGTAATTTGTAGGAAGATGTCGAAGATTGTTGTTCAAAGCATTCTCAACCCTCCTGATGCTAAACATTTGGTCATTTGGTTTGCCTCCAACTCGTAAAAATTATACCCGGATTTCATGTAAGGGCAATTGTATAAATTTGGATGTCATGACAACAAGTGGGCCTGCCCTGCTTAGAAATATTTTAAAAAAATTTAAAAACTATTATGTTTCTTCTGTAATTTGTAGGAAGTATCACAACATTTTATAAATGGGTCATTCCCCCGAGCAGATCAAAAAGTGTTTGCTCGATTTTCATGTTAAATATTTACTTTATTACTAGCATAAGTGGCTTTAATTTGTCGCATTACTAAAGAACTAGCTAAGTTTAAAGTTTCATTTGAAAATCTTTTAAATTTTCCGAAATAATCAAAATTTTGTGGCAGGAAAATCACTTCTGTGGACTGTTCACACGGCAGGTACCAAAGTTTATAGTCATTAAAAAAATATAAAATTTAAGATAATACTCAAATCCATGTTAGAAATCTGTAAATATTATTGTAAACATTACGCTACGCGAATTATTGTTTTTTTTTTCAAACGCATTACCTTTAAACATGACGACCTCTATTCACGGAAATGCACTAAAAATCTATAGTCTCGAGCGTCTAGTACACGTCCCTACTTGTTACGATTGTGAGATTACGAAGTCAGGGACGCCCGAGGAACACATGGCACGATCAAGTGAATCAGATACTTGAGTCGGGCCAATGAAGAGTCAGAATAATAGAAGAGTATGTATGAGACGATGTATGAATATAAATGAGGCAAGGAATGTGCCAAGACCGAGTTTTCGGTTGTCCGTCCTCTCTGCATACCTCTGTTAGTTAGTAAGTAACTTAAATTTCGCAAAAATATAATAATTTACATCTATAAACAGTATAAATTTGTGTACTAAAAGAGTCGCTATCCGCGTCTGTCTGTTTGTGCGCTTAGTTCTTCTAAACTACTCACCAGATTTTGATAACGTTTTCACTATCATGTAGAGAATTTCTTCCGGAAGGTTTATATATATATAACATGTATATTATATTTATAAAATGTAGAGAAAATTCGATGTTTTGTAATAAAGTCGAAAAAAAAAAATTTATTGCTCTTACATCGCTAACTATCGTCTATCTCCTAAGGATAACTCCCAGCAACGACGGGGCACGTCAGCTAGTTTATAGTATACGGTAGACTGCTTTAACAGATGGAAAGTATAATTCTATAATCAAATCGTCACATAAAGAGATTGTATTTAAGACTAGTGATGCAACACTTACAGCGCATCTTAACCGCAGATTATTAAAATCTTTAGTGATTGTAATAACCAATTTTCCGCACAATCATTAAAAAAACTTGTTTGATCGAAACTAACCCCTCAGGATGGGCATCCCGTTTTCTATATCCAATCGCTATCAATGCTAGCTTTGTATTTTCGAAAAATAAATCAATCTATGGTGTTATTTGACAGTATTTTGCAGAGCTTTTCGAAATTATTGTTCGCTAACCAACAATGTCTGTGAAATGTAAGACAAGTGATAGCTGGAAGCCTTTTATCAAACATTACAATTTAAAGTAAATAAAATCGGTTAATATTTTTATGTTAATAGGTACTTCCCCAATTAGAAAAATTTTGTTATTCTTTTTTTTGATTGTAAATATCATCGTAGTAGGCAAAGTAAGAATCGTTGCATCACTATTAATAATATTGCTGATTTTTAAGAATGAAAATAAAACCAAATAATTAATTGCTATTATTTACAAATTGCTAGAAAAGGGTTCCTTGATAATTCCTCAAAATGACAATTCAACACAACTTTAAAAGGTGATATAGAGTCATTAAAAGTGATGAAAGAAAAACTAGGTTAAATAGTTGCATATGTGGCAGCTGTTTAATTAGAAAAACTTTATTATATTACATATACACTTTTTATATGAGTGTTGAATTGTCATTTTGATGAGTTATCTGGTCACCCTAGAAAAGATATGATTTCAACTTTTGAATTTTAATCAAACATAAAACTTGACCTCTTTGAGTAACAATATCTTATTATTATTATCTTTAAGGTCATGTGAAAATGAAATGCTTTCTCTATAAAGAGATATTCTCTGCTCATTAAATTGATAAATATACAGAGTATCTAATTAGAAACAATCTCTTTAGGGCATACTGCAAAATGTAAGTTGAACATTTTAAATGTACCACATAAAACTGTTTTGATACAATTATTTGTCAGAGGGAATAAAAAAATCTTATAAAAAACTTAATTTAAAATGCTAAAATAATGGCAAATAAATATATCTCATTCCTAAGATTACCACATGAATGAGAAAAATATTTATTTTTGTATTTTAATCTCTCAAATAAAATTTTGGTGATGTTTTATCTCTCACTCAATATAAATATAACACAAACAGAATAACAATATGTAAGATGACAATATATGCGTAAATGTCTGTTACAATACCTGAGAAGTTGTGTTTGATAATACTACATATATAGAAAATTGTGTTTATATTGTTTAAGTTAATTTTAATGAAATCAAAGTCTTATTTGCAGTACGCCCAAAAGATAAATGACATGATTTATAAGTATATTATTCACTCGAGCGATGGCTACCCAAATTTGTGTATGTGATTTTGATGAATTTTGAATTAAATATATTTTTTTTATAAAACCTAAAAATATGGAATAGACGGTGAAATCTAGGGGGATTCATTGGCTTTAAAGCGCAGTAATCTGTTCATATGTTTCAGTATGGATATATGATATTAATTGAATCATATAGCCGAATCGAAAATCATACACCCGGAAATCTCCATCGCTCGAGTGGCTTTAACATAAAATATTTCAGTTCAGAACAAAAATGAAGAATATCACACCTGTTTCATATTATCCCCAGCCGGTGAGAGGTGGGCCTGAAATCCAATACATGGTTTAAACTCAATATTAAATAATTCCAAGTGTCAAATTACCTTACACTAATATACTATGTATGTTAATACATAGACATGATTCATTCATCATTAACTGTTGTCTAAAATAATTGACTTGGCAACTGTGGGTATGTGTGCATAGAATTTCATTAGGAATGTGAGTCGATTCCATGCCCAAATTTGTATGAACCCTAATAAGGCTGCGTTTACCATTTGTGTATGTAAATTCTAGTATAGTAGCATAATTAATTCACTAAAAAAACACTAGACAATAATTAGTGAGTCTATATGAATCGAAATATTTGGCAACATTAATATTATTATTATTTTTAAAAGTAGTAGCACTGAAGAGATTAAATAAGTACCGAGAAATCAATAAATTAAATATTGATTTCCATCTGCATTACAATTTGCTTAGTTAGGTTGTATTGAAAGTTGTGAATCAATACATTATAAATAAAAACATATTGTGTTATTATAACTACAAACTGTAAATAAAAACGATCAAATAGCAGATTATGTTCTTTCAGGTTAACGTCTTATTACTTGTAGCCTGTCAAAATATTAGCAAAATCAGAGCATGTTCAATTTCGGTTCAGTTCAATTTTGTAGTTATGACTGTAGATAATTATAATTTTACGTAATGACTGGTCACAACAAAAATAGATTCAATTTATATAATAGAACTCATAATTTTGTCTTTTTTGTATTTTTTTATCAAAACTTTTACCCATATATTGCATATTTTTCATAGCATACACCTTATAGTACCTATAAAGCAACTAATTAAAAAAAATATATATATTACAATAAAAGTAACCAGAATACATTATTTTTAAAGTACGAGAATGCTTAAATCATAATTATTTTCAGGTCTTACCAAACAGAAAATAAATGTAGAGAGAAGAGAAGAAAGATTCTGACGACTAGACCAACTTGCTTAGAATTAGAAGTGATATAATATAAATGGAGAGAGAAGAGATTTGGAAATGATCTAATGAATATAAAATTAGATTTTACATCAAAAAAGACAGTGGGACAGTATAATATTAAAGCAGTGTTTGCGCAATTTTGCAGGAATATATTGTTGGTTTAAACATTGTAATACTAACTAAATTCTTCTTGGTAATTTATGAAGTTAAAAACTATTAGTTGTTATTACCTAGTTAACAGATATTGTTGGAAAGTAATTTGAATAAGTGAATGGATTCCATCATCACCACCTACCTACGTTAATGACTCTATATTTTGAATGATTTAAAGTGGAACTGGTGAAATTAAGGTAATCATTTTGGCTGGATGAAAAATATTTCAAATTTGAATTTGGACTTTGTAGAATTGCCTGGTTTAGAGAGTTGTCCGTGGAACTGAGAGTTTTGGACTTCACCTCTGATGCTATTAGCAATTTATAATTTTCAGTTTGTATTGACAAAAGGAACTCACCGTTTCCAAGTTAAACAATGAGGACACCTTTCTGAGGAAGCCATTGTGTGTGGGCTTCTTCTTGCGTCGTTCCGTCATGGTGCGTGAATAGTATTATGGGTGATATATTACATAACCCCACTTCCGCTGAGCAATCAGCTATCCTGTGAAGCCTGAGCCTGGGTCGCGGTCAGCATGCGTGTTAGTCACAACCACAACATGGCCTCTTCCTCGGGCCGCAGTCTCTACCTCATGCAACCTCCAATCAATCACCACGCACCAACTGATCCATGTCTACTGGAACGCGATCCACGACCAGGGTTAATCCAAATACCATTATTGTTTATGTTAACACTAGGGTGACTTTTAAGGGATGAATGGATATATTTGTATGCCTACTGAAGGTCTGCCTATCATGCAACGAATGAGATGAACATTTTCACATTTTTACACTTATTGTTTACTCGAATCAGTTCACCTATTTGATAAAAAATAACAATATTTAAACTTTACTAGATGACTGATAGAGCTATCTTTTTAACTGATTTCAGTCATGGCAGCGTTGATGTAACAATTGAAGACCATTCACAAGTATACACATTGAAAGTATACTATTGCAAACTAATTCTTAGTAAGTAATTGATAACGACAGCACATCAAGAATTTAACTTTCTAATGCAGCCAAATGTTTTGATAAGGTATCTTCAACTTTGATTTTGAAAGTAAAATTATTCAGCATAAAACATTTAGTACTTTACATAGACTAAACTAATCAGCTGATAACTTCAAAGATACATATATAGCAGATAAAAGATCGTGGAATGTCGATGACTAGTAAAGAAACTGATAAAGAAACAATCTTTATTTAGTATGTAATTGTATTACACTGTGAAGGAAGTATATTCTAAGAAAAGGAATGTTCATGGAATAGAAGAGCAGTGTATGAATGAATGATGTTCTTACTTGTTTCCAATCTTTAAAACAATGTGGAAAAGGCCGATAGCTAATAATAAACATCTATTAGAAGCTATGACTAAACACTGCCAGGCTATCAAAATGTTATAAAATCTATTCCTGTTGAGTTCTAATATTGGATATCCGTTAAAGGTTTAAATATCAAGTTATATAGCAATCAATATTTCACCAAAACTGCATATTTTATAGAACAAGCGATAATTTACAACTTCATGTAACCAGTCCCTTGATGGTACGCCAATGATTCACACCATTAAAACTATGTTATTATTTGAAATAAATAAAATAATAAGCACTTATTTACCGGATGAAAAGTCATTCTGTTGGTTAACTAGTACAGTATCGATTTAATTAAAGATTCCATAAATAAACTCGTAAACGGACATCGAAAACACCAAACGTCAAACGCGAAAGAATTCGTTAAAAGTGTATTGACAAACATACCTATCAAGAGCGAATTTTTAGTACCTACTAAGTTAATGTCTCTGAAACCGGCGAATGAGTTTCCTAAATTCTCGTACGAATAAAGACCTCGCAGCAAACTGAACTAGAATATTTGACGTACACATTTCCCGAACTTCATAGTATATTTTAGGTTATAAATAGGTCGGTCTGCTTGACGCGGAGGAACGGCAAGCCGCCATTACAAACCACTTGTGGCGTTCACGCAAGTTCACGTCATCTGCCCAAGCTGCCCGGACCGGGGGAGCGAGGGGTTGATTCATCATACTTCGTTAACGCCCATTTCCTTTACATTGGCTGAGTTTTAGATTATCTTGTGATTTTTCTGACATAAACTTTTCATTTACATCTATTCATACAAGAAATAAAAAAAGAAAGAAAAGTCTTGAGATTGATTCTTTTACAACATAAAATGTTTTTTTTGCGTAATATTCCGTTTGTTATATTATATTGTAAATTAAATCGCATTGAAACATAAAACTTTTCATCTATTTTAACAAAAAATTTGACTTTCGTCAAAGTTTTTAAAACTTAACTAATAATAACGGTATTTTTAAGTTAACACAATGTGACAGAAAATGAACCCGCTATCAAAATATTTCATTTTCTCAAACGAATCCAACCAGTAAGATTAAACAGTCAATCTTATTGACTAATCTGATCAGATCAAACCTGTGCGCTATTAGGCCCCGTCTCCTCACTCTGTGTGGGTGATAAAATTTTTGAGCAATAGTGCCTACAACTGTTCGGTAGATGGCACTAGTCAACAATATTATGAAAAAATTCAAATCGCGAAGGCTCTGATTGAAGTTTTCGAATTAATAATAGGTAAATACCTATTTGGAAACCGGAATTTAAAAAAACTGCATTTAGGTACTAAAACAGCACATTATTTTACATTTATAAAGATCCTATATTATTATTGTAAGATCAGTGAGATTTGTCGTATTTTCAAAAAACAGGGATAGATACCGTTAAAACTTTATGGAAGATGTATATCCAAAGTTAATTTTTCTAATTATGATTGTCGTTAAGAATCTGTAATGTTCATTAATAAATATAAATGATTTTAAAAACCACCTAAAAACTGGCAAACTGGCCACGAAGAAGACTTAATCGATGTTGGTCGGTGTGACGTCAACAACGCCATATTATTCACGAACAAAAAAAAACATGTCGTTTTGGGCTTTTATGTTATTTTTTTGCCCTATTCCCACTTTTCTTGACTTTGAAAAACATTAATAATACCAACGGTCAATCTAAGCATAGACGCAATGCAGGCATGCTGAGTCTGTTCTGCTGGTATTTCAAAGAAACCTGCTCAAAGTAGCTAGAAGCATTGATTCCCTGTACACGGGTGCAGAAGCACGAAACTCGACGAGCACGAGCGGAACACCCGTTCACAGTTGCTGTTGGCTTCATGAGAACGGGGTGATTGGTTTATTTATGAGAACGGGTCGTCTCTTTGACTCGTATTTGTGTTATGTCGGTTATTACGTATCTGAATCCCGGACAATGTCGGTTCCAGGGGAGATAGTTTAACCTAAAACTTGGTACATTTTCCTACATGTGTGTACCTATGCCAATAATCAGGCAGGTGGAAGCAAGGTGAGTACAAGTGTAGTTAGTACAAGTACAACCATTTTAAAGAGTTTCTTGCTTGTGTAGTGGTATACAATAAAAGTGGGAAAAGGTTAACACACACTTAAAAAAATGCATCAGTTAGATAATAATGAGAAGTAAGTATTTCAGTTTCCGGAAATGGAAAATATTGCGATTGTTCAGCGACCACTGTTATTGATGTAAATGTTTTAAGGTCAGTTTTTACGATGTTATAATTTTTTTTTAAATAACAAAAGATACGTTTACGGTAAAACTCATCACTTACATTTTTTACAAGTGATTACTTACGTAGAATAATAATATTGATCGTTAACGACACTTGAGATTTGGTGTGTTGTGAAAATTGGCAAACGTTATTACTAAAGTAGGAATAAATTAATTTGAAACGTCTTTCACGTATATAAGGAAATCCAGTGAAAAATATTATAGCTTTAAAAATATATTCATATAGAATACATCAACAAACGCTGATTCATAATATATTAGTTTTTTTATATAATTATACGTACAATTTATAAATCATCATTTGAAAATGAATAAAACAACCTGTTTTGCACAACTGAATCCGTTGATCCTGACGTCACGAATCACGAATTTCATTCTGGTTTTGTGTGTATTTAAACTAGTTCGTTGTTGTTATTTCACGGTATTGACGGAATGCAAACGTCATTTACGCGCACGTTACAATTTATATTTTAGAAAATTAATTATAGTTATAGGTATTATTTTATAAAGTTAATTTTGAGGTTTGTGTCAAAATTAGACGAGTGGCATTATAAAAAAAAAACGGTAATCTTTTTACGTAATATTTATTATTTGTACGATTATAATTGATTAATCATAAATATATTCTAACATAATGATAGGTAACACAAAGGAAACAATCGAAAACTATCAAATTTTAAAAAGAAAATATGCAGTTGGCAAACGCCAGGGTCTAATCAAACTTAAAAGTACAATATAGGAAAAAATTTGTAGCATAGATCACCTAAATGAAACTATTGTACTAGACTTGTATCAAAACGATCCCCACAACAAAATGAAGTTGACCTAAGTGAGGAACATTTTTCATGGTTAGTTTGAGGGCGTAACACCATTTTCTTCGTAGTAATGCAGGTTTTGGAAGACTGAGTTTGTTTATCAGGAGCGGTCACGGATGTGTATTTGCATGTTGGTAGAGAACAATAACAGTTGTGAAGAGATGCTGACATTTTATCTACTGTTCTTCAATATTAAAAGCGGTTCAGAATAAAAAAAGCTTCGACTCTCGACGCCGCCATACAAAATACAGTGCCTGTTGAAATAAAACGTAGGCTTTTTGTGACTGGTGACGTCACATAGACAAACCACAGATTTGGGAAACCCGTAAAATTGGAAATTATTTATACTATTGAAATTAACTATGTTGATAAAAAATATAATCGAATTGAACTAATTATCTAGCCTTTTCAATAAACTCAAGAGGTCAACCGGGTAAAGAATACACTCTAAAATTGCACGAGTGTCAAAACAATAAGTCACATTGCTCTTGTCCTATTATAACAAAGGCAAAAAGTATTAAGTATCTAGGAGTGGAAATAGACGAAAACCTTAGATGGGACATACACATAAATGAACTCACTAAAAAGCTTACGAGACTTGTATATTTCTTCAAAAACCTAAGAAACATACTACCTAGGAAAGACATCAAAAAAGTATTTTATGCTTTAGTTCATTCCCGTCTTGAGTACGGAATTCTAGTATGGGGATCTGCTGCAGCTAATAATATGAACAACTTAGATATTGCTCAAAAGAGCATTATAAAAACCATACTAAAATTACCCATCAGAACCTCCTCAAAAGATATTTTCAAGTGTTTTGATATTCTAAATTTAAAACAAATATATGCCAAGAATATTTTGATACATCATTTTAAAAACAGAAAATCTCCTAATGAAACTCGGATACATGATACAAGAGCCTCAAAAAGGGATATACGAGATGTTCCAAAATTCAAGACAAGTTTTGGCCAAAGAAACCACATATATCTGGCAACCAAACTTTACAATATCCTTCCTCCAAGTTTGAAAAAGATAGAAAAGATAAATAAGCTTAAGGAAAAAATCAAAACATGGGTGAAAGAAATTGATGCAGACATACTAGAAAATGTACTAAAAACATCTTAGAAACTAAATAACAGAAAATCAAAAAATCTACCAGTCCGCCTCAGCACAGGACTACCTAGTGAGGAGGACTAAGAAGAAACTATATGAATGAAATATTATAGATTTTTATATAATGTAAATCTCATCACACCTTATTAAATAAACACTAATAAAAAAATAAAAAAATTAAAGATAAAATGTCATTATTGATAAAATAATGGACTAAAGTTCTCTGTTTCGTATTTGGTTGTAGGACTGGGAAGGTATATTTTGTTGCACACCCTTTCTTAAATAATATTGTAATATAACGTAGGTTGCAGTTTTCTGTAAAATCATTGTTAATACTGTAAAGATAATTAAATAGTTCATGGACCTACCTCCAAACATCAAACTGTATAAATAAATAACGTGGCACCAACGCTGAAAAAAAACATGTCCCCTCCTGTCGTTAGTAAAGGAAATAAGATTAATTAAATTGCGGTGTCTGCGTTGATCGTGCCAACAAAGTGAAATGCCATTGTAAAGTGACGTGAACGTGAATTAAATAAATCCAATAAGTATGCAAGTCTTCATTAGTAGGTAAGTACGTACTTACTCAGTACCTACCTACCTCCGAGACAGAAGAAGACAATGCATAATTTTGGCTCGAAGCCCGTGTTTGGTGACCGTGTGCCTAACCGTGAAAAAATCCAAGTGCAATAAAGTGCGAAGGGGTCGCACAATGTTGCCAACTCTGAAATATACACACCAACGTGTTACAACAATAAAGAAAGCGTGTACTTTTACACACAGTTACTAGTTACACACCAACACCAAAATAAATACTTATTAAAATAAACCCACCCGTCAAAATATTGTGTCAAACGGTTGTTCAACCAAATCAAAAGCTGTCATGCAAGTAAGTCGGTATGTAGGTACCCTTGGCGTGAAAAGCGGGAAAACTTTTAACAAGATGACAGACTCACCGTTTGTTCTTCTTCCGTTTCCCGCGCCGGCGACAGCCTCTGGCTTGGTGCATTGTTCTGCTACAAAACACAACAAGATACAGATTATTTTTCCAGTAGAGATGACATAAACATACTATCACAACACACTAGTTTATTCTGCACAGATTCTAGAATGTTGTGTTATTTTTTATACAATAATAATGTCGTTAATGAGATTCTAGTTTAAAGTACTAATGATTCTATTGCAAGATGATAAAGCACACCAGCAGCCATTGAAGCACCAGCATTATGCTCGCCTTTTAAATCCACACTAACGGGTACAATCATAAATCTTTATCTGTATGTGCCAATTTTATTTGATTTACCAACATGGCCATTTATTATACACACAATGCAAATAGGCATCAAGGAAAATAGATTTGATAACCTACATTATTTTGACAGCATTACAAATTTATGCAGAAAAATGTTTTTTCTTTTATTGTCGAAATTTAGGCCTTATTTGGCGCCTCGACTCTCGAGGGTTTTATATCGAGTGGGTAGGTACCTATCAATTTTATTTCAGATACCAACCTAGCCAATTTTAAATTCAAATAATAATATACAGAGCGTGTAGGTACCGAACAGAAAAAGTTTTAAAAACCTGTATTTTTTAAAATTAAATTCGAAGTACGACTGGTGCATGTGACCGCAATTTCAATTTAAAAGTATTTATGATTATATATTACGTACAGACAATTTTCCGGTTCTATTTCAGGCGCCAATTATTTAATTGGCATCTTGACTCCTCGGGTTCCAGGCGTCCACGGCCAATCGGCCAATCTCAAGAACCGTGCATTTCATTTTCAAATAAACAATCAATAATCAGAATTTGTGAGTGAACGCATTGATCGGGACCCGCCAAAGTACGAGTGTCTATCACCAACAACACTAAATATTGATATAAACGCTAAGCAGAATTTTTAATGAACCTAACTATTTTCAGTAAATCGGTACCGCGTGGAATTATCTAAGTTGGGATTGTTTTAAACTGTGTTGAATGAAATCATAAAAACGTTTTTTTTTCAAAATGATCTCACAGATAATGAACTAGTTGAGAGGCGTATTTTTATAATAAGTATGTACTATTTTTAAACAAAGAAAAAGAAATAACGATTTTGACTTAGTATAAGATACACAATACATTAATTTGTTTGTGTATATCTAACCATATATACAAATACTAAT
Source organism: Hesperophylax consimilis (assembly GCF_061612785.1). Taxonomy (NCBI): domain Eukaryota; kingdom Metazoa; phylum Arthropoda; class Insecta; order Trichoptera; family Limnephilidae; genus Hesperophylax; species Hesperophylax consimilis. The sequence goes on from NC_142844.1 coordinate 18,262,365, forward strand.
AAACTAACTTTGCTTATTTTATAAAGCGGTTTTTTGGTGCAAATAAAAAAAATACCAACTGTTAAGAGTAAAAAAAAAGTGATTTCTAAATACAATTACTATTTTTCTTTATACAGCTGTATACCCACTACCGGCAGAGCTAGGGCAAAGTTTGTCTAAAGGAATTGAGTGTGAAACGTCTCTAAAAAGCTGTCAGGGAACGCCCCTGTATCTGCTTGTTAAAAACGTGTGTCGCTTCATGTTTGTTTTTTTTCTTTTAATAATAATATGCATCACATTATAAATAAGAAAAGTAGAAAGTAAACAGTAGTCCACTTAAAAAATGCTATACGTCCGATGTTTGAGTAAAAGTTTTGTTCGTCCCTACGCTTTAGAATAAATGCCAAATTACCTCTCAAAGGCACTGGAAACAATAAGTCTTATGAGAATTGGTATTTCAGATGTTCGTGATTTCACATTTGACAATATTTTACAAATTCCAGATTTCGAATCGACAAAACAACAGTTTGGAAATTTATAATTTAATACTCACCGTTCAAAGCTAAAAGTTTTAAAATATCACGACTTAAAATATCAAACGTAACTTAACTTTTTGTTCAGGAAAACCGCGAAAATCGTTGGCATTAAAATCGGAGCCAGCCACTGGTAAGTTCGGAACCACATTTCTCCCTAACCGGAAATACCAGCGTGCACGATAATACTTCACTATTTTCACTAGATATTACAAAAGCGTTCATAAATAATGGAGATCGCTCAACAATACGACGGAGCTTCCGGAAATGTTTTTGTTTATCTTCCAAATCCGATATTCAGTAGCAACAGATTGGTTGGATTAATATCATGGCAACAAAGAGTCTGTGTTGCCATACATTTTGTGTCAAGGTTAGGTAGGTTAAGTTGGTATTCTGTATTTTTAAGTAGATAGGTACTTTTCTACAGAATACCTAGTGGGAATATTTTAGCCATAAAGTTCACCAACGTGCTGGTACAGTAGTCCAGAGTATTACGGCAGTAATGTGTAAGACAAATTCACAACTCAAAAAAACCAGGTCCCGCCTTTAAAAAAAATCGTGAAAATATGACAGTTTTGGTAGCGGGTAGGTGGCGAACAAAGATACACGTATATGTAACAGAGCGAGAAGGAAATAGATTTGGCTCGGCAATATTGTCGTAATTTCGGTAGCCGAGCGAACTCACCGTCATGACAAGGCTTAAGGAAAATAATTTCCCTCAGGGCCTAACGTCATCTTTGGGGATGCTGTGCGAATGGTCTTTTTAAGAAAATGAATTACAGAAAGTTCTGGAAAGGAGACATTTATGAGGGGTAGGTAGGAATCTAGGGGTCCCACCCCTCCAGCTGTTGTGGAAGATAATGGGACGAAAGAGACCAGATGGAGAAGTCAAAGGATCTCCCCTAACCGGCCTCTCCCAATCCGGCCTGCCACGTTATTTGGTGGGCTTAGTCACCAAACGCAGCGAATCACTTGTGGCAGAAGTGTTGGTTATCCAAAAAATGGTTCTCGGGTTGGCGGTACACATACCCACCTGCCAAATAGGCAATATAGGACAATATTGCACGGAGAAACCTTACTGATATAAAATATTGCTGATTTATTAAAAATCTCTTCCATTTATTCGTATTCCGCTTAAAAACGGGACTGCAGGCCTTTTAAGAATGAATTAACAGGTTTCCTGATAAACTATCAGTTAAACACGAATGTGCTATCGCGATGTCGATAAAAATGTTCATAAAAATTGTAATATTTTCGCATTTCGTCATTGTGTACTATCAGAACAAACGCAGGTGCATAAACACGTTTTCCGATATATCACGAATGTACTAAAAGTTTACAAGGACACGGTATCCTATTCAGTTTTTAGCAGGATTTTAATAAATCAGCAATACTCATTTTTCTTCGTGAGCCGGCGTTTTTGACCGGCAATACGGAAATCCTTGCCAGAAAGCTTGTCGTAAAAAGTGCTCGTTTACCAAAGTTTAAATAGTATATGGAGGGAAACAAAGATTGATGAGCATTCGAAAGTCTTATGAATTTGTCATGATCGAAGCGCGGCACTTCATCATAATATCATCTACTAATCCAATGGGGACTTAGGAAAGTGATCAATTTACTTGAAGTAGATAACTTTTCATTTCACAGACAGCCTTTATGTATTTGGGCTATCAGAAATAAAAGAGCGAAACATTTTATTTATCCCTGCGTTCATGTTTTAAATTCCTTTTTATTTATATAGAAAAGAAGCCAGTATAACTACAATAAGGAACTACAGTGAAAGGCACTATGGCTTTAAAATATTCATTTAGACCAATAAACGCTGATTTTGAATGTAGGGTGACCTGGTCAACAGTGGATCACTTTTTTTTGGAGGCATATAACTTCAACATCAGTTGAGGCATTGTAATGAAAACTTTCACAATGGTTCATTGTTTATCATTCTTGTAAAGTGTAATAGTTTAAACTCCGCCATTAAATGGGGAGGAAAGTAATATGTACTTTTTTGCGATGAGGGAAAATGATCCACTGTGGAACTTGGTGGTGCACAGTGGATCAACCTATATTTAACAGTGGATCAAGGATGGGATTTCTTTTAAATAAAAAATAAACACTAGAGATAAATCAGTTTTTATTATTGAAAAGGAAGAACAAACAAAATAGCCCATGGCTAGATAAAAAATAACTGGATTTAAAAAGAAAAAAGAGAACAAAAACAATAATCTAAAAAAGCAAATAATTTTTTAAAACTTAGCGCATGTTTAAGAGAGACAAATTAACAGAAAATTGATATATTGATGGTCGTTTGGATGTGCCACATATGACTGGTGTAGGCAAAATTAACTTGATGTCATGTTCTTTCACAAAAGATAAGTCTGGAATATCTGGCATTCCAAACTGCTGCTGGGAGCGTATTTTTAACCGCAGAAAGCTAACATTATACTCCGTTTTGACATTCATAGTTTGTAATACTTTCCCTACATAAAAAACATTTTGCTTCTTTGTACTAAATAGCACAAGAACAAATTCACCTTCTTTTGGTTTACGTGGTAGAGATCCATGTTTTTGTAAAATGTCTTCGGTCAGAATGTTTTCCTTATTTTCCACTTCATCTTCTATAAACCAGTCCTCGTCATCAGAGGTGTCTTGATATACTATTTCAGAGTCATCTTCAGAATCACTTTGTAAAACTTGTCGCTTTACCTTTTTTACTCTGGGTTCTTTTGTTTTTTTTTTTGCTTCGGTCGCTTTTTTAATCCGCTTAATTTCATCTTTTTCCGGAGTATCTGTCACAATCATACTTCTCCCCAGTCTTCTTGGTTTCCTTTTTGTGGTTCTCGGTCCAGCTTTCAGTGGCGCTCTAAATTGGTCAGGGGTTATAATTCTTTCATCTGATAACAAATTGCTAAGATTCTGGCAGTCCGATAGGGACGGTAAGCCAGCTGTTGAAATTTCAACTTGGTTAGAATCCTGTAACTGATTTGTAGGGTTATCTGAAGCCAGAGCTTCAGGGTTCGGGCGATCTGTTACAGTACTGGGTAGAAAATCATCATCCGTAAAAATATCTTTATCAAATGGGTATATTCCAGTTTTTTTAAACGCTTGGGTTATGTTTGATATCGTCATTGACTTTGTGAAAGCTGTTCCAATTAATTCGCCAATATCATAGATAGTAATTGGACAACCCGGATGACGCATTAACCAAGAATCCATGGCGTTGTAATAATAAGACTTGAATGGTCCAAAAATTCCAACATCCAGGGGTTGTAATCTTGCTGATGTATGAGGATGGAGAGTAAGAATAGTTACACCATTTTTTTTCGCTAAGTCAAGCACCTCAATACTAAGGTGAGACTCATGGTTGTCAAGGATTAGAATGCTAGGAGTTTCTGGAGAGCTGTGACTGTATTCCACAAAATGTTTCATCACGCTGACAAAGAGTTCAGAGTTCATCCAACCAGATGGTGCTGCTAAAGCTAGTGTGCCAGGTGGAGTCCTAGCCGTCATTCTGGGGTTTATTTTTGTCCGTGGAAAAATAATAACTGGTGGTAATGCCTGACCACCGGCACCTATAATGCAACAGGTTGTACATAAAGTACCCCTTTCTCCGCTGGTGACTTTCCCTAAATTTTTGTGGCCTCTTGGTCCAATAACCTTCTGGGTCTTCTGCACTGTGGTAGTTCCTGTCTCGTCCAAATTAAATATGCGAATACCGTTAGAAAATGTTGGATTCCTAGAGATAACATTTTCCAAATTTTCGAAAAACACTTTCACTGTCTCTTTATTAAAAGATGATGCCCTGGCGAGACTGCAAGCTTCTGGTTTTCTGAGAGTAAGATCAGGATGTCGTTGGCGAAAACTTCTCAACCATTCAATGCCAGCCATTTTATTAACATCCCAAGAAGTCGGAATTTTAACGTTGTTGAGCTTCGCCATTTCAAATGCAACATTGCGACAGTCTTTAGTCGAAAGACCGTAAAATAGCAAGGCACATTTCTTGAAATAATTTTTGAGAATTTTTTCTTGTTCCTTAGAGAACACCATATTCACTTCATAATTAGGAACAAATCGCATATTTACTACATTGGGCGAATTATTTTGTTTTTTTTTTATACCGCTGTAACGTAGTAAAGGCAATTTTTGTATGCTTTGCCGCTCCACGGATGCTTGAGCCTTCTGAAATTAACTTTAATGCCTCTTCTATTTCCGCCTGTGTATGTTTGCCTATTTTTCTTTCTTTCGTCCCTTTTCGAGGCATCCTATAAAACAAAAAACAAACAATCAAGACAAATCAGGCATCAGTAGTACACAGTGTATCACGATCCACTGTGTAAGGTGATCCACTGATCCACTGTAGAACAACACTCCATAACTAAAAATATTATTACGACTTTACCCTTTTGAATAAGACATATTTCTGGGTGTTAACACATGTTGTAATAACTACTGATAACAACTAAAATATGCTAACATGTATCATTGAAAAAATAATGAAATGGTACGCAAAAATATACTCACGTGATTTTTTTTCTCCTACCACAAAAACACTAAATACAGCACCACACGTCTATTTGCCTGCGCAGCCGGGCAAGTGCCAAGTACTGACTTGTTTAGTAGCATGAAGGCACACCTACCTAAGAGCCGAACACACATACAAACACACTAAGAACTATCGAGATATTGGAGTGATCCACTGTACCATATCGATCCACTGTAGACCAGGTCACCCTACACGTTTTATTATACATTACTATACACTCAATTTATAAATCGTCATTTAAAAAAAATAAAACACCATTAAAAACCATTAAAACAAACTTTTTGGTTGGAACGACTGAATCCGCTGATTCTGAAAATACAACCAGTCTATGGTCTCACCCGAGCGTCGCGTGTTCGATTCCTCGGCTGGCTAAGTCCTCCATCACAACACAAGCAACATTTTCGGCTTTCTGTGATGGTAGTAGGAGATTTTCAAACATTGTTGGGTTATTCGTAACCCGGAAATGTTTGTCTTTCTTTTTAAAGAAAAAAAATGTGAGTAATATATCTATGGTTTATAAGTGTGTGGTTAATTATGTTTGAATTGATGAAAATGTTGTTTTTATTTTATTTCGTTGTTGTTTCAGTGTTGATAGAATTGAAATGTTAATTGGATGTCAATTAATGTAAATTAATGATAGTGATTGGCATCGATGTACAATTGATCGATGGTGATAGGTGTATTATTTACAAAGGCTATTTTGAGGCTATTGTCAAAATCAAAACACGTTAATATTTATATGGTAATCTGTTATTGTCTATGATGTTGTCATTGTTGATTATAATAATTACAATATAATAATGCGTACCGCACATTGAGATATAATATATACAAGGGAAAACTCTCTCCGAAAAATTTAAAAGAAAATATGCAGTTAAAACACCAAGGTGTAATCAAAGTTACAACTACAATATAGGTTAAATTTGTAGCAAAAAATTATTAAACCTAAATTAAACTATTGTGCTTGCATCAAAATGATCTCTGGATCTCATTCAGTTGATCTAAGTGATAAAGAAGCATTTTTCTAATGGTTAGTTTGTAGGTGTCGCACCATTTCTTTGGTAGGTTTTAAAAAAAAGGGAAATTGTTTATCAGGTGCGGTCACGAACGTATTTTTTGCACTTTGGTTCAATACAATAACAAAAAATTAAAACATTAAAATATTTTAACTATTAAAACTATTGATGACAGTTAAAAAGCTTACTGGTATTTAAGTTATAAGCATTATTGTTGCTGAATTATTTATTCAATCGTTCAATTTGATGGCTGACCCCATACTCTATTCATCAAGAGGCAGTCTTTTATGTGATGTGCACTTACGTGCGTTATTGATTTTTTGTTCAGGTTTCTCTTTACGATTTTTATATTTTATTCCAGCAGGTTATTAAACTTATTAGTGAATAAATATTGTTATAAAAAAACTGAAAACAGACTTACCGGGCTCCCTCATGGGTTGGTAAAGAATCGACATAAAAAGGGTGCGGTAATAAAGCGCGATACTGAGAACGCTCCGTATACCGCGTCCGTACACGGATCGGTGCGGCAGAAAAACGGTGATGCGTACTTCCACTGTCCGCAATCTTATTGTACCCGGTTTATACCGGTTTCTTACCGACCTGTAAGGGCGTGGGGTAAGATCAATACGAGTAGGTAACCACATTTGCTTCAAATATGTAGCTACCTTTCCCTACGCTGATATTTTATCAAAATCTTTTAATGTATCGTTCCAGATCTCTACGGAAAACGTTAATTTGTTAATGTTAACTTTTTCTGACAGAGAACCACTGTGTTTTCTCGTTGAAGAGGGTTACAGAAGCCTATCCCGAAGTTAACAATGTCATAGATAATATAATCTACTATTGATTACGGTTAAAAAGTGTCGAACTTTTTTGGCACAAAACGGCCTCTCCAACATCTCTCTGAAGTCTGTAGTTGGCAGGGGCCAGGAACGCAAGCATTCACTCTAAATTATTCCAGCAACACTGTCTGGTCCAGGGACAGAGGCAAAAAGAGGTAACTAAGCAAACAAAAACTAACTTGCTGATCGTTTTCTGGGGTCCTACAGCGCTCATCCTCAAAGTTGTTGATGATACTCTGTGCTATGGGCATGAACGCCCCATCCGGGAAGGCCTGCAAACAAAAGGCGGCCCTGGAACTTGCTGGGAGAGGCAGACCCGCATCGGGCCCACAGAGGGAAAATTACAGCCCTTACAAAATGGCGAATGGCACAAATTGACAGCCCTTTCAAGATGGTGGAAAAAGAAAATCAATAACACATAATTTGATAATCTACTTAATGATTATGTCAGATTTTACGTTATTATTTTGAGAGATTACCACCCTCTAAACATGAGTGTTCAAATTATAATACAAAAGCTTATGCTCAAGGCAGATTAATTATAGATTAGAAGTCACTTTCTTCTGAATTATATCATAATGGCTTGTATTTTCAATCTTCCTATTTACCAGCAGATTCCAGAATAACCTGTACACGAATAAAGCGCCCACAACAGAAATACTCCATAAAACATTTAACACACAAATAATAAGAGCTAATATAAGAAGCAGTGGAATTTGAACAGGAATGAATGATTTTAATGGAATGATTTTATGTTCATGAAGAAATGGTTCAAGCAGAAACTAATTTTTACACAAGTTTTATACATAAAACATTGAATAAAATAAATAATTGACATTTTTACAAAATATTACATAAGCAAAAAGTAGAAGAAAACTTAATTTTATTATTTTATTGAAGAAATATGGAATAATAAGTTTAAAAAATATATATATATTTAAGAAATTATAGATGTGTTTAACTGCACGGAATACAGTTACAAAAAGGCTATTATAACATACCTCAATAATAATAATAATAATGGTTAGCATAATACTATTCATGTTCAATATAATTTTAACAGAAAATTTTACTTCATGGTTACTGTTCCACTAAATTATTATGCATGTCACATGTTTGTAAAAGCCCGTATGGGCGCATAATATAAATAAATAAATATTTATATTTTCATATTTCAAAATTAAATTATGTACATATGTTTTGAGGAATAACAGCCACTAATTTAAATATGAAGGATTAAAATAATAACATTTATTGTGTGGTTATAATTTCACAAACATCATCGTGGAAATAATATTTAACTGCAAATTACTTTAAAAAAAAACAAAATAATTACTAACTATTTTTAAGACTTGAAAGAAAAGGGGGGGAAATTGTCACTACTCCAATTATTGAAAATATTGTAATAAAAAATATTTTAATTAAGATAATTGAATTTGACGGTTTACCTGGATAGCTTCTAGGACCTAAGACAATACAGAGGACATAACATTGGACTTGTATAATATTCAAAATGATATGATTTTAATGCAAAATGTGTAACTACGTTAATGGTTTAGTTTTACAATGAGAGATGGCGTTATAATGAAAGGTCCCCCTTTCTGTAACAAGCATTTGAATTATATACTCATAGATTAAGTTAAGAAATCACCAATCTCAATTCAAATTTGCCATCTGGAGATGTCACAGACGACATTTGTGAAATTATTAAATTTGGAAAATCTCCAACAAAAGTGTTAGGTAAATAATCACGAACAGCGCGAAAGATGTCACAGAAAGATACTTGCTGACACGCAAAATGTCATGGCTTTTCCTAGTCGTCCACCAAGTGCATAAGCCCTAGCAAAGGTGGGCACTCTTAATAAAAGACTTGTACATATTATTAATATTCAGGCATAATTTATTGCTTAGTGACTTTCCATTTAGAATAGGGTTTATGTTTCGTGTTAGGGTAGGTACTCGTAGAAAACTATTTTTAACGCGGAAAATTTTTGATCTCTTCTATTGTACACAAATAAAACAATCCTGAACACAATACACTATTATTTGTTTGATCATCTGAACTATTTATAATTCAGGCATATAAATAGTGTTTTATGACTCCTCATTTCGATATAGGAACGGTTTATTATTAGTGTTAGGGTAGATAGGTACCCACGGAAAACTATTTTTAACGCGGGGCATTTTTGATATATTCTATTGTGAGCATTCCTGAATACCACATTAGATTTTCAAAGCATTCCTAATGGTTCGGTTCCATTCTACTCAAGGTGAGGTATCATGCTCTTGAGATCCAGGGTCTCCACTACTACATTACGTCATTCAGACAGAAATTCTGACGCAGGAAAATTATTGTGAAGGGAAAAGCGCCAGATGTTTTTTTCTATCGTGACTTTGCTGAAACCCTGGGTTCTAAAGTAAATGGGGGGAATTTACGAGTCAATTACATGTAATAAATGGCATTGCAGCAGTTATTCGCGTAGATTAATAATGTATATTCATAGTTATTGATATGTACGAGCGATTTTAATTCAATTCCAAATAATCATTCAAATTTTAAGATAAGAAACTTCAAAAGAGTGTATTGTGGGGTTAATCTAATAATTTAACAATAGTTTATTTGGTTAAATATCTACATTTATAATGTATGTATGATGTATTATAGACTTTAACTGCTTCTTTGGAGTAATTGGCATTTTGTCCGGAGACATTTATATTCAATACAAAAAAAAATAATACAAAATTATCATGGATACACGGTAATCCTCTTGCTTCTCAAACGTCTTGCGTGAAAACGAAAAAGACAGAAAATACCAGAACGACAATGTCATGTACGACCTCTCTCTTATAAATCGGTGAGAACAGGCTTTCCACGCGATAGAAACCAAAGTTGTAATATCTTCAACTTTCGTTCAATGAAATAGAACAAAGAATAGATAAGGTGGGAACCCAGCATTAGGTTGTAACAATTGGCGACGCGCGACGTGTGTTATAATTTATTATTATTCTATTTCCATCACACTGCGATGTATTATAACTATTTTGTGTAAAATTTACTCGGGAAAGCGATAAAAATAGTTATCTGTTTGGGTACCAGTTATCCTCTGAACTACTGTTTGTGTCAAATTCATGTGTGTGTGTGTAATCATGTAGTTATATCACCCAACTATGTTCATATATATATCATAATAGTAGGTACTCGAGCGTCGTACGGCAGAATGGTTTTTTGCAACAAAAACTATCATTTCATTTCATATTAACACTTTTGTGGAAAGTCTTCATTAAGGCAGACCAATTACTTTTCATAAAATTGATTGTAAAGGGCACTTAAGAGCTAAACGATTTCGAAATAATTATTTTACAGTACCTACCCAGATTAATATTTTTTTGTGATCAAAATTGCTGCTTTTCATCTTTAATGAATTCTAATTGTTTTTTCAGCATATACGGGTATCTAAATTTGAATATAATCAATTATTAATAAAATAAATGGTTTGTTTTTCTTTAACTCTGTTTTTAGTAAAATCAATGAACACTTGATGCTAAACCGTATCATTATATATCATTCCGCAATGTATTTACATTCAATTATATTTTATATTTAAAATCATATATGCACCGATGTAACAAAGGCGGGATATTGGATATTTACCACAAAACTCGATTTTAATCACTTTATTCCTTTCCGCGGAACAACTCTCAAATCACCTTGTGTTATATGTACATTAAAATATACAGGGTGTATCGGCACGTACCCGACAAACTTTTACCAGCTATTCCTTAGCACATTTGGAGTAAAAAATGTTATGGGCACTTTGCTGTCCGGTAACATTTTTTTTTAATAAAAAAATTATTATTCATATTTTCACCACATGTCACCACTGTTTTATCCTTTGTCAAAGTTTGAAAACCCATCTGGCAATATTTTGTTCGAGTTTCGTTGAATAATGTACGTACGTACCTACGTTGGCGCGCTTTTACAATCACAACGAAATAGCACGGCACAATTCGTCTCATTTTTAACTATTATTATTTAGTGTGTACGAAAGAGCGACACACTTTTTGACACACTTGCTAATAACAGCTGTTGAACACGAGAAACAATGCAAATGACAGTGACGGAGTGTGGATTTTTTTTTATTTATTTTGTGTTTTTAATGGAAAACAAATGATACCGGACAGCAAAGCGGCAATAACATTTTTTACTCCAAATATGCTGAGGAATAGCTGGTTAAAGTTTGTCGGGTACTTGCCGATACACCCTGTATATAATAAAATATTATTATTTTTTATTATTACTTATTTTGGTATGCAATACCGCGTAAGCGACATGAATCAAATTGTTGAGAGAGAAAAACAACGAGGTATACGCAATTTTGTCATCAAAAATCACAGTTAGGCGATGTGAGGTATTTTCCATGAAAACAAACAGAGAAAATATTTATAAATCGAATGGTATTATTATGTACCAAGGTAAGAGTACCTATGCAAAATTGTCGCATACGCGGTATTGCATGCTAGTATTTATGTAGGTACAACTAATGTCATGTTATTTGTAGGTAACACTATGTAATATGTAAAGTAATTAGATGTGGACGACATTGAAAGCAAGTTTGGAATCCATTGACAGTTTGCGCGCAGTGTGGGAGGGTGCTCCCTACTCACATGGGACAGAGCGGCCACCTCTGCGCTCACCTCCCATTTGTTCGCTATCCGGATTGTCTCTACTGTCTTCTGTTGAACCGACTTGGATTCGTCGAGAAGGGTCAGTTCGTAAAACTCTTGAATATCTGAAAACAAAGAAAATATATAATTAGAAACAGAAAATAGAATTTAATATCTGAGAAAAAAATATATATTAACGATATTTCGATGTCTGTGAATACTAGAATTTGTCGTCTTCGAGTCTAATATTTGAGAGATAACTACAATCATGATTAAACACTAATCACGATGACCGTACATCAGTGATGTGTCTATCAATCACACAGATCAATAAAGATATTCAATTCGATAGGATCGATTGTTGATTGTTTATACTTCAAAATACTTTGATTTTGGAAGAACTAATCACCCTAACTTTTTAACTTATATTTAAAATTCGACAGTGTATTTGTTTGTTTGTCCTCCTTTCACGTCACAACGGAGCAACCGATCGACGTGTTTTTTTGCATAGGGATATTTGGAGACTGGGATGTGACTTTCTCCCCGATACCACCGTAAAAGCCAGTCATCTATAAAGTAAAGCCTATATCATTTTAGCCACGGAGGCGACTGTAATATAGTAGGTTTTGTTTGAACAAAAATCGCTTTACAAAGCCTGTACCGTTTCAATCACGGTGACGACTGTAATGGCGCGAATACATTTGCGATCCGAAATGGGAAAGGAACAAATCAACAGCAAATGGTACGAAACACCACTTGCGGTTGATTTGTTCTTTTCCCATAATTCGAGACTCGGCTTACGTTTCGGCTAATAATATAGTAGCTTTTATTTGTGAAAACTCATCTACAAAGTCTTTTTTTTTCATGTGACACCTCCACGCACAGAATCAACTAGGTTTATCAAAAACTGTGGGGCTCCAGTCCAGATGTGGCTTCCAAATTGAATTGTTGGGCATACTTGAGATTTGTATAGGGTTAGCAACTGTTCAATATTGAAGAATCTGGTAGTCCTATAAAGTCTATACCATTTCAGTAATTGTGACGACTGTAAATAATGAATAGAGCAGCTTTCATTAATTTGTGCAGCATCATGAAAGCAACTAGTCTATTAGAATACAGAAATGAATTTAAATCGCATAATATGACAGCAAAGTCTAGTCTAATGCAGTCTAGTAACTAGTTTTCATTACCACCTAACCAACCTACGTCGTCTAATATTTTAAATGGAGCCGCTATCAATAACAACCTTTACGTAGATGGCGATAAGGTTTAAATTCCCGCATAACACCATCGGCCTGTTTTGATTTATGCAAGAAAAAAACATGGCCAAAAAGTGCCTTTTATTTTATTTTGTGGATGTTCAGGCATAAATATTTAATTTTTTTTATAAATAACTTAATTTGCCAATACAATAAAATCATAACCGAAAATGGGTTCGTAAGTAGGAGATTTTGAACTTTAAAGCAGTTTTCATAGGCCTTTACACTATTTTTTTCTGGGCTTATAAAAGGACTTATCTAACAAATACTCGTTTATTTCAAAGGCCAAGATGTATTCTACTCGCAGTATTTAATTAAAGCATCTGAAACATTTCTAGGCGACCAACTTTTCAAACCAAAAACACATGATTTTGTATTAGTACGTATGGCATCGCCTTAAGATAACCATCGTTTCCCTAGGGAGTAGGTAGAGAGACTGGACCGCCGCGTGCAAATTACTACAGTCGTCAGCGTGACGAAACGGTATAGGCTTTGTAATCGATTTAGCACAAACAAAACCTACTCCATTTCAGTCGTCACCGTTACCAAAACGGTATAGGCTTTGTAAATACGCATCAGTGAACTACATAAGAGTAATCATACCTATTTCGTAGTCCTTCAAACATTTTATGTGTTTAATTCTAAACCCAAAATTTCTCGGTCTTATGTATGAATTTCAAGGCCCGAAATATTAAAGTTGTAATCACAAAAGTTTGGCGGAAACTCATAAATCATATCAAGCAACCGGATAAATCATGACTTATAAACTTTTTGGGCTTAATTTACTGGAAAGGGGACCATACATAGGTAAGCACACGTATATACGGAGTTATATAAATTTTAGGTAGGTAGGTACTAGTGTTTACACACGAGCTATTTAATTAATTTCGTTATTTAACACGAACACTGGGAGGGTCGATGGATAGCAACCTATTTATAGGCTATTAAAGCCTTTGTTACAAACTGTTGTATACCTCTGAGGGCAATGTTTATCTAAAATTTACAATAGTATATTGTTAAGGGGTTAGATAAGCACATCAACATACGCTTTGTAGCTGTAATACATGACTCATAGATTTATCGTTATTAATGACTTAAAATGGATAAATTGGCACCTCCGGCTAAAAAGGTTGATCATGACTGCTTTAGGTACTAGGCAGGTTCCTACTAAATAATACAAGGGCATTCTACGGAGTTAAGAGTTATGGGTGTTTTACACTACGTTTTTTTTTTCATACCGATCCCCATATGAAAATTCTCTCGGGACCCATATGAAAAATATTTGCCCTACACAAGTAGATATATTTTATTTATATATTTTTATTCATTTATTGCATCTCACTATACATAAAACATTTTTTTTCGCATAAAAATCAACCTCACTAGGACTAAGCCTGCTTCATACTTACGATTGCATGCGGATTGTTGTCATTAGAGAAGAAATAATATTTTGGGACGGTACCTACTAAATCAAAAAAATTAACACAAACCGTATTTTTTTAAAAATTTACTTGTATACCTACATAATATGTAATGCATCTATTTGTTAGTTATTCCCAAATATCTTATATCTCTATATCTTTTTGTTAGTTATTCCCAAACGATGACTCGTGAAGTACTTAATTATACTATTAAAATAACCCTATGAGTCATCGTTTGGGAATAACTAACATAAAGACATTCAGTCAAATTTAAACATTACAGTAATTGGGGTAATAACCATTAATAATTTCTAACATTTTACTCAGAAATCAATTAAGAAATCAGTAATTCAAATTAAAATACATATCTACAAATAATATAAATGTATCGTCTGTAAGTGGGCTACCCACAGTTTGATAATGCCTTCAGAGGGCGAAACAGCTGTCACGCGTAATAATAATTACACAGCAGAACTTGTTTAAAAATAAACTGTTTTTATAAACCCAATAACAATATTATTGAATATATAAAAAATAAAAATCCTGAAATAATCCTCAATAGGAATTTATAATTTTTCACATTTGTATCAAGCATTATTTTGTGGCTCGCCATAATGTACAATATAAACACATACATCTGTTTTTTACCACTTTATTTTAATTACACTCAACCGTTTTCAGAAGTATATATACATATTTCTATGTGTTGGAGTGGGAGGTGAGCAAAGGGGAAGGGTTAATTGAGGGATTACTGGAAAGAATAGAAATATGCCTAGAATTGGACTAAAAGATTAATGTATTTGATTATTCAATAAACTAGAGTTATTATTTATGGATTTTATGATTTCCAGTGCTTCTAAGATATCTAATTTTTGCCTTTATTGTTACGGTGAAGAATTTTAACACCCGTGTATGATAATTGCCAAATTCTTATTATTTTAACATTTTAAATGTTCTATGATTTTAATATTTATATTTCTAGCAGTCTTACCTATGTCGAACGATGGACGATCATTGCAACATAATTGGTAAAATCTTTATCTACGTGGTCTTACTAAAAACGCGGTGAAAATTTTATTTACTTGATAAATGACCATATATGTGAAAACCTTATTAATCGAAAAGTAAGATAGAAACAGACATAAAATATATTAATTGAAAAAACACACTTTTTATTTGAATTAACAATGACAGCCAACCGGGTTTCGCTTATCTCAAGCTTCATCAGGGCTTATTATATTAACTAAAAATAATTACAAACAGAGACATATATAAATAAGAAAATAAAACAATGAGTGAGTTAGATACAAATAGGAAAGAAGGAACTTAATTGGTGACAGAAAGAGATAGAAATAGAATAGAGAGAAACAAGAATATTAAGTAAAAATAATACAAATAAAAAGTGGTGTATTACAAAGTGTGATTTTTTCAATTAATATATAATGTCATACCCCAAAGTGTTGCTTCTTTCATAAATAAGACATAAATAGTTCATGAAAAGATACATAAGATCACTTTAATTTTGAACTTGCTTTTAATTTTCTGGAAACAACAAAAAAAATATTAAAACGTTTATTTCTTTGATACATGGTTAAACAACACGTGCATTAGGCATTTATTTATTTAATAATAATAAAAAAAACAACACCTTAAAGAATTTCTTGTAAAATAAAGACCACAAAATTCAATTTGAATAATGGCATAATCGTTAAAACTAACTTTATGTCATAACATGAAAGTAGATTTTATAAATGCTATTACTATATAATTACTCGTCTAAAACTGACGAAAAATTACAAAATTAAGTTGTAAATATGTTCAATTACACGTATATTATAGTAAATTGACCATTTTAAGAACAAAACAAGATTTGTGAAGATTGTTTTTTTTTTTATTTCAAGAAGACATAAAAACAGCTGTAAACGCGAAGTGATTTTTCTTTAGTAAGGCTGTTAGTTTTTGAGTAATTTACCTACGCAGTTTTAATGTTACAATTTTTCAGTTACAATAGGTAGGTACAGAATGCTATCTCACGTAATAGACTAAATTAAATTTTTTAATTGTTAAAAGATTTGAGGTTATGTAAAATGATTGATTTTTCCAGGAGCTGTCAGGGTTCTCATCCACCCCATTTTGATATCTCACACAGGTCGCAAGGGTTTCCCATTTTCACCGCCAGGATCGCTGTTTTAATTTGTCTTACATTTCTGACGTCACCTGTTCCTCAAATTCAACTAATGCAGCACACGTTAAGGAGGTCTGGCCGATGTATTCGCGGCCCGAGTCCGGTTCGATAGAGCGCAGACCTTGCTCCACATACTCTATAAATAGCCCTTGGGTGACGTTTGGGCGGCAGCACCCCTCCCGGCGAACCATTGTTCGCCCATAATCAATCCGCACTTCCCGAGCAAGATGTGCACCGCTGGAATTTCACGTCAACGCCGCCTTTATTAAGCTTTTCCACCGTTAACCAAGTTTCCCGCCCTTTCTGAATATAGCAGAGAAAAATCTGGAAATAGATTGGTGATTCAGTTCTGGTAGATTCGAGCGCGGCACCCACCCACGATTTTATGATGAGCACCACGGATTTTCAATGATAAAAAATCTATGTAATTACATAATCTTACAATGACATAGTATTATAGTAGAAAAACACTACGAAGTTATTTGCATTTTTTACGGTTTATACGATTAACTGGAATATGTGTTTTTTGTTAAATTAAATAATTTGTTATGTTTTGAATGAATACAAATATATTCATTAATCAATAACGAATTACGTAGGAAGTTAGGGAGAGTTTCCACAATGGTAAAATCTTCATATGTGTTGTGTTTTAGAATTATCAGGATATTAACGATTTAAAATTTGAATGTTCTTTTTTTATATAATTTATAAATTTAATATGAAATCAAGAAATCTAATTATATTTTTTAAAGTTTAATAACATTTTTAAATACTAACAGCCTTACTAAAAAAACGTGGTGTAAATATTACGCGGTACGTAAGGTAAGAACTGTGAAATTTTTAACTTATTACCATGGCGTTTGTTTGGTTATAACTGTCTTAAACTAGACTCGAGGCCGGCTTTACCACATCAACTTTAAACGGGCGTGTAAGAATCTAATTAGTAAGACGGTCTGTATTTTGAACTACTACTCATAACTAGGTGTTTTCAGTTGTTCAGACATACATTAAAAGAAAGTATAATTAGTCATAAGAAACCAATTAACAGTGTTCGCAAGACAATGAAAACTAGCCTGACAAAAAAACCCAACCTCATAACAGTTATCTCATGACGAATGCCTGGAAAACGCTAACTTTGCAAAGTACGTACTAAGTATATCAGAATGCATTTTTTACATGGGAGGCTCTGAGGAAAATAATTTTCCTCAGGGCCTATGTCATCTTTGGGGATGCTGTGTGGAGGGTCTGAATATGCGGTGTTTGTACTGTCTAAAGGGGTCCGGAGACGATTAATGGCGATTGTCAATGTGTTTACTTACTTACTTACGTCATTGACAATGTTTACAGAATTTCAATCTACCCGTCAATATTTTATTTTCAGTTGCTTTGTTGACAGTGTTAATATTTTGATTTTGCTTTCCATAACTCCGGATAATCGCGATGTGATGAAAATATAAGTCAAACCAATCTTGCTCCGCGTTGAAACTAAATTCCAAAGGGTTCATAGATCAGTTAAACGAACTATTATCATTTACATAGCGAAACGATAATTCCTATGTTTCAATGACGCTTGTGTATGGCGTCTATGTGTTCAATAAAAAAAATATAGGTACATCATTTGTGTACAAAAAATGTATACATCATCCCATCAATTTGAAGTCTCAAAATTGTGCATTGCTTCAATAGCCTCAGTAAACGACAAATTATCAATTATTGTCAATCGCATCATTTACGCAGATTGACGTAACTATTGACAGTTGATATTGACCGCCTCGAGGCTAAACGACTATCCACAAACTGTCTAATACGTTATTGTAATACTGCGTATACACTTGCGAGCCGAACCACGAATCATGGGAAAGGAACGGAGCAAACGCAAACTTTAGAACAAACTGCCGCTTGTGGTTGGTTAGTTCTTTTCCGACTATTCGTGTTTCGGCTCGCAATTTGGCTTGCACGTGTACACGCAGCACTTTTTACTATTTTTTATGTGAATACCGCACAGAAACCCAACTTCTCTCAATTGTCTGGAGCCAGTGATATTATGACATCCCCAGTTGGGGTTGTTGTGACTGGAGGAAGGAGGGAGGGGAAGGAGATGAATCAAGAAAGGTGGGGAGTACCTGGCTATTAAAATCTGGTCACTAAACAGGATTAAGCCATTTCAAGCAATACTTCAATTCTGAATTGTGGTCTTGCACCAGGACGATACTGAGAGTATCTTCCACTCTAGAACATGAATAACTTGTGCAATAACAAAAATTAATCAAATAAAATGTACTTGCGCAAACCGGTATTTGAACCCTCGACCTTTGGCTCGCTAGACGAGAGGTTTACCCCTCGACCACGGAGGCATTTCTTATGTACTCTTACGATGTTATGAAAATGTTTTTCCGTATTTTTTTTTCCAATAAATAATTCACTTTATCAGAATTGAACGTGCGAGTGTATTCATACCGTAAACAAAATTTCCGTGATAATTTAATATAGTATTATATTACAACCAGATGTTGAGTTTGCAATCAGTATACACAACAGTACGAGTTACGAGTATAATATTCCTGTTTGCAAACTCAACATCGGTTCGGTTTATTTCAAGCATTTGATTGAAACCTGAAATATGGTATTCTCGTAACAATTTCTATAAACAAACTCAGAAACGTTAAAGGTTACACACTAGGTTAAGCAGAGTAGGCTCCTGTTTATGAGTTCCTTACACTTTTACAGGTTTTTGCTGTCGGGAAGCAAAATGTAAAGATTTTTTTCATATTAAGTACTGAGTGGTATTGCTTTTTTTAAGTTAAGGCGATGCCATACGTAGTAATGCAAAATCATGTGTTTTTGGTTTGAAAATTTGGTCGCCGAGAAATGTTTCAGATGCTTTAATTAAATACTGCGAGTAGAATATATCTTGGCCTATGAAATAAACGAGTATTTGTTAGATAAGTCCTTTTATAAGCCCAGAAAAAAATAGTGTAAAGGCCTATGAAAACTGCTTTAAAGTTCAAAATCTCCTACTTACGAACCTATTTTCGGTTATTATTTTATTGTATAATGTGGCATATTAAGTTATTTATAAAATGATCGAAAATAATTAAATATTTATGCCTGAACATCCACAAAATAAAATAAAAGGCATTTTTTGGCCTTGTTTTTTTCTTGCATAAATCTTATCGCCATCTACGTAAGGGTTGTTATTGATAGCGGCTCAATTTAAAACATTACACGACGTTGTGCATCGCTTTATGCTTCATTCACATGGTCTCATACATACTATTTTCTTATTCTGATTCTTGACATTATCCGACCCTTTTATTCCGTTGATCGTTCGTTCTTGAGCGCCCCCGAATTTTTCCACCATTAATTTCCGCGTTATATTTTCTAAATACATTCCTTTCTTCGTTCATCTTCTCTATACGCCCACACCATCTAAGCGTCCCTTTCTTAATCTTAACCATTACTCCTTGTGTTCTTTCCGAATCTCCTATTTTTTAAGACGCCATAGAGATTTCATTTCTACAGCATTCAGTCTACTTTCATACTTCCTCTGCCAGTTTTATGCCTCACTGCTTAACATCAGGGTCGGTATCAGCATTCCATTGCGGACTGTTAGAGTTAAGTAATTAGTCTTTTTTATTTTTGAATTTCCCTAAAATCCTTTTCATCTCCCATAAACTGATAAACTTCCCAAATACACAAACCCATCCATCTGCTCTAAGTATTCATTTATTACAACTATATTACACGCTATTTTCATACTCTCAATTTCAAATATCATGACTTTAGACTTACTTACATTCATAATTAACAATAACTTATTCTTCATACACACTTCATTCATCCTAGACATGATAGACTGTAGATCTTCCACACTCTTGGAAATCACGCATCATCAGCAGGTGACATTATTTCAAATTGCTCATTTTTGCGCCTAACCCCAACTCTTTCAATTCTTCAAATACATGTACTCGTAATATACATATAATATACATACGCACTAAATTCGCCCAAAAAGCACGAGCATTCCATCCCTTAAACAAAAATTCTACCTCTAAAATATATTGTGCTATTAAAATTCATTTTGACATTATTAAATACGTAGCAACCATATTGTGTTTTATTAATTTTGTGAGTTTACCTGGAAAATATTCGGTAAAGTTTCCGCTAAAAATAATATCAAATGGGTATTCTCGTGAAGCTAACGAATTATTGTCCTCGAAAAGGTTTTAAGGAAAAGGTTACGAGTTTTTCGGGTATCTTCGTTTAAGCAAAGGGCAGTCAGGCCAGTGTGTAGTGAACATTGTGAAATCTTTCAGCTTAAGACTTTCTGGACCCTCGACATCGCATTAAATACAATTCATTTACGACGGAAAAGGGAAATTAATATACCTAGGGTTTGCAAATCACGCACCTTCGATCCGGCAGGATTGCGGGATAGAGTTCAGATATCCCGCGGGATTTTTAATAAGGGGCATTAAATTGAAATAAAGCACAACTTTTAATAAACATTTAAAAAATTATTTAGTATCAATTAACTTCTAAACTAGTAAGTATATTATAAAAAAGACATTAAAAATATAACATAATAACTTAAGAGGACTTTTCGTATTGATCATATTTAGTACTAATAATATTATATGGAGATTTTGTAAAATTGACTATTTTAAGAAAGCAACTTATGTTTTAAAATTTTTTTTTGACAATTATGTTTTAAATATTAAAAAAAATTATTTAAAACATAATTGTCACGACAGGACTCTCAACAGTCATTTGAGATCAATCACCTTTAGTGCTAGTAATAATATAAAAAGACGTTTAAAATGTAACAATTTTTAAATATTTATACAATTTGATAAAAAAAATATGGCCTTAATAATTGTATATATATACGAGTATATATCTATTATTATTAAAGATTTTTACTTTTTGCGATAGAATTCTGGCGTCTATTGTCGTGCATTAGCGCGTATCACGTGATTTGCAATTCGCAAATGCGCGAATTATTTTTTTTTTCATAATCCCTCGATCCCGCGAATCAAATATTGCTGAAATCCTGCGAGATTGTGGAATGCGGGATTGCAGGATTGCAAACCCTGATATATACCGACGGAGCTGATTATCTCGCGTTGCCCCGTATTTATATACATTTATTTATTTTAATCATTTAAAAATATATTAAATGCATACTTTTGCCAGCAACATAAACGAAAAATTATGAAATTATATAAAATTTAAGTATTTAGCATAATACATACTTATATAATCACTAAAGCTATAAAAAATATATGATCAAAAATGGCACTTACAACATATAATCGAAAATCATTAAAAAGGCACAAATTTAAATCAAATGCAATATTAAAAAAATTAACTATTGACTACACACGCTGATTTAATTGGAACCACTATTAAATAAAATCCAAAAAATACCACATTTTACCCCAAACACATAATTAATACTTATAAATTCACCGTCACACATTACTCTACATACTATAACAAGCAATACAACAAATATTTGAAGCAATGAAGGTAACAAGACAAGCTTCTGACGTAACATATGAAATTAGTCGCGTGCGAAGCGATTTGGTGTTAAGAATTAGCGATAAATAGTATTTTATTATGGCTGAAGTACTTTTCTTCGAGTTTTTTTTCATCGTCTAGACTACTTTGTGGAAGCAGTAGCGTAATGTAAAACTGGGCACAACATAAAACCAGTGGCGTATTTTTTGTATATATAGATGGCAGAAAATGAGCAAAACAAACCCACTTTCCGGTACATTTAATCCGAATCCAGAACATATTATTTATTCTTTGTATTTACAGAAAATCTATTATGCCTCAATCGTTAAAGCATTTGTTTTT
Organism: Hesperophylax consimilis; assembly: GCF_061612785.1. Lineage (NCBI taxonomy): Eukaryota > Metazoa > Arthropoda > Insecta > Trichoptera > Limnephilidae > Hesperophylax > Hesperophylax consimilis. The sequence continues at coordinate 18,284,670 of NC_142844.1, forward strand.
TTTGTGTATAATAGGAATAGTGAAAATACGGGTTGTTTTGAAAGAATTGTGAGAACTGGTTGGAGATTTTCTTAGTACCTATAATCTTATTTCTCAATATTTGATAACAGTTATTTCCATTTTCTTTAAATGAGGATTGCTCAATAAATAATAAGTTTAGTTTTTAAAGAACCTGAGCCATTTGATTATTTTTAAATTCAAAGGATCAAGGGTAGTCTCGCCTATCCACAGCCATAACGTATAAAAATATTTAAAAAATCAGATTACATCACCTGAAATTTACCCCGTAACCGCCGTTTGCTTTTTTATCTATTTTCATAATTAAAGTAACGCAGACTCGTGAAAAATTACGGGATAGTCTGTAATCCTGATGCAGCCATTTCAATTTTGAAAATGACTAGCAAAATAATTTTGTGTCAAAATATTATAGGTGAGTACACCAATTTTTAAAATGACAATTAAAATCAAAACAAATTCGAGTTAATTAAACTGGAATTGAAATCACTGAATTGATAACCGAAATATGAAAGTTTTATGACGATAATTATAAACAGATAGAAATAAACTTCCGTAGGTAATATTTATGAATCGTCACAAATTCATACAAAGACAAAAGTATACCTGTGGGGTTTAAATAATTCGTATATTAATTTGTTTTCTTTCGTTTTAAAGATAAATAACTCTTTGTTATAATATTGGGTCGTATTCAGGCTGGGCTTAAGAGCAGAATATAGTTGGTCATAGACTATTTTTTCAAAAATTTTGTTAAATATACAAAGTTTGGAGATTGGCCTGTAGCTTTTAACGTCTGTTTTTTTACCATTTTTGAAGATAATAAATAACTCTTTGTTATAATAAAATTGTACCGTAGTATTATAATTCTTCATTTGTTGATATTGGTGTGATTTACACAGCGCGTGGCGTAATTCTAAAACGCATTTATTCCTCACTGTTAATTTACCCACGATTCTGATAAAACGCAACATCAAACTTTACACAAATGAATCAAACACACAAACAAATTTATAACACAGCATTCGGCGCCATAATAATGGAAACATTAATTGTTTTGACAGAGGCATGCCAAATTTCATTAACATAATCAGAAAATCTATTTCTGTTTACTATTAGATAAATAATACAACTCAAAGAAAATGATAACAAAAATCTGCAGTATGGTCGGTTGGTACTGGGAATGAAAGCTTGCGTAGGAAGGTAATCACTATTACTTACGTTTTTCTGTTTGTTTATCATTAGTATTACCCGGTATTGAGTGCCATCTCTTGTCTAGCTAGCTAAGCGCCGTCTCTGTGGAGCTATTCTAGATTGGAACATAATGGGAACCGTTTGGAACAGTTCCAAAGAGCTATAATAAATGTCATGGATAGGTCCGAGTCTATCACGCCCGCCGGGAATTATTTGCTGCGAATTGCTGAATTGCTGCGTGTAGTGTAAACACAAGAGTTCAAAGAGGACGCAAACACAAAAGCCAAGGACTGCATTGACAATGCATAAGAGGACGCTTGAGGCTTAATAGTAAGCGTTCAAAAAAAAGAAGAAGATGGTTTGAAAGGAAGATATGTAAATACAAATGTTGGAGGGAGCGCGTCATTATTAAAAATGATTATACTTAATACCCTTAAGCGAAAATATTTAATAAAGCAATAACTATTTAAAATATCTCTCGACACATGTCTAAAGCAGCATTTAAAGAAACACTTTTTTTTTTTAAATAACACTATATCATTTTAAATAACAGAACCCAACGTGTTTTTTTATAATTTTAGGAGCTTAATTTGCGATTTTTGTTTATGCGGGAAATTTCATAAGATTGCTTTTTAGACTCGGCAAATGTATAGAAATTATCTTATATTTTTATAAGATAATTTCTTAAGACGGTAAATTTTAATGTTCAAGGGAAAATATTTTATAAAGTCTTGAATATGGATCGTTTTGGTGTTACAGGAACTGGAATATGACACATAGCGATCGATTATTCGCGTTTGCCTGGAGAAGTTCGGATATTTGAGAAAAGTTTGAGTTAGTTCAAACACCAATGGTCTCTGTAACGTAATTGTATTTGAATTTGACTCATAGTTATGAGTTGTGAGTTCGATTCCTATTTCCGCAGAAAAGTGTTTCGATTTCACAGTAGACAAGTATGTTTATTTTTTAAATATTACTTCTGAATTAAAATTAATATTAAGTTTACATTAAATATTTTATAGTAGCGTTGACCCGCGAAAAATCACGGAATATTATAAATGTAATTTGTGAAGCTGAAAATATTTTGCCTCGGGATCATTGCCTATCAATAAATGATTAGAGAGACGACCAGAAATTTGCCTTTCAAATGAACACCGTTAGTAAACTTTAAAATCATTAGTGAATCAGTTTCGGATCTTGATAATTAGTTAATAATCAAACATTCGAAATTAGAATGTTTGATTATCAACCGGTCACTAAACTGACTTACTTGGTACTGGGAAATAGTTAAAAAAAATAGTTCAAAATTATTATTTAAAAGTTTTGTTAGTTAACTGTTATTAGTGATGAAATTTTTTTAAGGGACAAACTCTGCAGCCTGCATAGAAAACTTTCAAAGATTTTTCTACAGCCAAGAAAATGTCAAGACATGTTCCTAAAGGGCAGTAAAACAGGCAACATGATTCCATTTCTTTTGTCATTTTCTACAAAAAAGAGTTTGAATTGAGAAGAAACCAGATAAACATTCCACAAAAAGTCTACAATCTGGTACTAATGTCTCAATTCATACACACATTCTAGGTTCATACATGCATTCATACATTTATTCAATGTTCATACATACATTCAATGTTCATACATACATTCAATGTTCATACATACATTCAATGTTCATACATACATTCAATGTTCATACATACATTCAATGTTCATTCATACATTCAATTTTCATACATTTATTCAATGTTCTTACATACATTCAATGTTCATACACACATTTGATGTTCATAAATACATTCAAAGTTCATACATTTAAAACAAAATTATTACATAAATAAAGTAAATACAGGATAGTTTTTACTATACATGAAATTCATTGAATTACATAATATATGCAATGTTTATAAATATATAACAAGTAGCCTTTTACAGCTATAAATTGCTTATCTGCATTCATTTTCTCTTTCTCCTCTATTTACTACTAGCAATTTGTTTTGTAAAGGTTTTTTGGGATTGCTAGCAAAACTATCAGAAGTAACTATCATTTTTCCAACAAATTGTTATTTGCCTAATGTATTGTCACATAAATAATGGTTCAATGAAAACAGACCAAAATTTATCTGGTTTTACCTGGGATCCTTTGAAACAGTGATAATTAAACCTTTGCAACACATATCCAATTATTTATAATGGTACATGTAAACAAGTCCAGAAAAATATACTATAATAGCCTAGGTAGATATACTGGTAGGTCGCGCAATTGGAGTTAACCCGACCTACACATACTTAGGATGGTGCGTGTTGGTTCGTATGTATACATTTCCTACAGTGACGAAATTGCGAAACGTCACTGAGAAACGGCATTTTTTTTAATCCGCGGATTTATGGTTTTTTTAAGCGAAAGGGTATAGCAAGTGTTAACTTTAATCGAATTAGAATATTCGGATTTATTTTACACTTATTTGAAAATTTTTAAATTTTTAAAATTAGATTTTAATTTTATTTGTATTTGCTCAGTTTTCATTGTTGAAAGCATTTCTGAATTAATTAAAAATTATGAGATAAATAATTACTTATGTTTACTCGAGTAATTGAACTGGCAAACGCTAAAAATCTTGATTCGATCTGTTTATAAAAGCTCTTCCAATCATCGCTACACACGTTTTTCTTTATGAAACGTACTCTTCAACACGTACAAACTTTCCTATAAATTCTCCTTTCTGTCAAAATATTGTTATAAAATCTAATTTCCGACTATAAAACTTCGTTTGTTGTGCCTTCTAACATAAATCATATTCATCAACCCGTATGGACCGAGCTTACAAAAACTCTCATATCAATAATATGCAATCTGGTGGAATGAAAAAATATTATTTTTACCAGAAAAATAATTTCATTAAATGTTTAAAAGTGCGTGCATGGCTCATAATACTCTATGGTCACCGGCCATTATTAAAATTGGGACAAATATCCAACAAAGGATATTTTTATTGTTAGTTGGAGCCTGACATTTATGAGAATGTAATCATACATATATTTGGGCCTTTTCAGATATGATTCTGAATTGAAGCAGAATTCTTGCCTGAACAGACTATGCAATAATTACAATAGCGTATTATCCAAGGTTGATATTTTCAGTTGCGAATTTACCAAATATAAGATGTCCATAAAATAATATTTCTCTGATGGTTTGTGAATAATGTTTATGTCTCTATTGTGTATATCTCTATTATGATTTGATTTATATCTACAACACTTTCTCCGTGGCTATAAATGCATTGTTTTGTAAATTTTTTGTTTTATATAATCTTTTGTTTTGTATAAATTTTTAATTCATATTCCATTCTCACAAATTTAATTTACTTATTCCATACTATGCTGTCTCAGTAAAGGTAAATTCACAAGGAGGAAATCTATAATTGGTTTTATTTTACTACATAATACTTATGTACAAACTGATTAAATGTAAACTGTCGATTTCCCGAAAATTAATAAATAAATAAATTATGTAAATCATACCCTAGAAGCTAAAGGACTAATGTGCGAAAATCGAGTTTAACAAAAAGCACATCTATATGTAGGCATTGTTGACGCAAAAATTGTGTAGGTACATATTATAATTTTTTTACATATTATTTATCGAAAAGTAGTTTTAAAATAGTGTTGGTACTAATTATCTATCAAGCAGACCGGTATGGAGCCAGTGAGACTACCGCATCCCAAATTGGAGTATGTTGTAAGACAGAAGGTAGTAAGGAGGGTAAGGAGATGGGGAAGAGGAAGTTGGGGTAGTACCTGAGTATTCAGATCTGGTCACCAAACACGGCCAAAGCCATTTCAAGCAACGCAACGTTTCAATTACTAACACAACTAAATGGTGGTCTTACACCAGGGAGCTACTGAGAGTATCTTTCACTTTGGAATATGCCGCACATATACTATACATTATTTTAAATGGGTAATTTATGAAATAACACAAATTAAATAAATAAAATTTACTTGCGCACCCCGGGATTTGAACCCGTGATCTCCGGCTTGTTAGTCGAGAGCTTTACACCTCGACCACGGAGGCCTATTTTATGTACTCTTAATTTTGTGCCCTTGACCTTCAAAACATTAGGAAGGTGACTGTCTACTGTAGGTGTACAGATTTAAAAAACTACCCCCATCCTCTTTTCACCCCTTAATGCAGAATTTTTAAACTTCTTGATGAAAATTTCCACACTTGACGTTCAAAATAAGAGGAAAAATTACTGTTAGGATGGGTTGTTTCACAGAATTTGACATTTCATTATTTTAAAATATGAATTCATATGTTATGATTTAATATTATTTTTTAAAGTAATAACTTTGGAACACAGGAGGCCACCTATTTTTTGTATCATATTTGGGGTGCTGTGCAGATGGCATATATAATTGAAGAAAAGGAAGGTGTGAATCTTCATTCTGTGAATGAAGAGCCATTTTGTAGGAGTAAGGAAATACAAAACCCTCCAATTCATTCTACTGCCGAGCTGGCGGGCACAAGAACGAGACGTAAAAACGACCCGTTGTCATGAGAAAATGTATGTTAGTAAAAAATAAAAAAAACAAAACTGCTTTCGCAACAAAATTGCTAATATTAGAATACGCTATTTGACGTCGAAATTAAGTTGGTAGGTAAATCAACGTTTCGTGTTTATGAATAAGAAGTAATGTAGGTAAAATATTGTTATGTTATTTTTATACTTTAGTCATTTTAGGGCTATATCAGAAACGTGCGTGTTCTCGAAATTTCCAGTCCATTTGTAATGAAAACCTTGAATTTAAGTGTTTTCGAGGACGCACGTGTAAACGAAAATTTTAGTATTTTTCACATACGACTATGGAGGTCTGGGGGTGTCCGAAAACGATCGGAACCTTCGAAGCATGCCCTGAATATTGGAACCTTTTCGTTACATAATGCTGCGTATACATTTGAGAGTCAAAACGCGATCCGAGCCTTGAATTGTGGGAAAGAAACGACGCAACAGCAAATGGCGCGAAACGCAGCTTGCGGTTGCTTCGTTCCTTGCCCATAATTCGGGGCTTGGCTCGCGTTTGGGATCGCAAATGAATACGCAGCATAAAACACATTCAAGTAACATTTGAATGCAAAACCATTTGTTACGCTTATTTTTACAACCAAACTAATTTCCAGAGCCTGGGTTGTATTTCCGTTAATGCTTATATGACGAAGTTCTAACATCAACTTTGTAAAGCGTCCATTTACTTTACAAGATTCTAACATCACTTTGAACCTTTTGCAATTGCCATTTTGTTTGTATCTGACAGTTGATTATGGGGTGAGGTTTGTATAGGTCTTGGCGGCGAATGTGTTTTTCTGCCTACTGCGTGGCAGGCCGAATCGGGAGACCTTTTGATCTTGCCGGCCGGACTCTCTCGACCTCACCTTGCACCGAAGTGGGAGGGATGGATTTGTACGTCCGTCACTCCTGGAAAATTTGACCTCCAGATTCCTACCCATTTCTCGTATCTTTTTTCTTTTCAGAACTTCCTCTCCTTCCTTTCCATAAAAATATCTTCCACACAGCATCCCCAAAGATGACACAACCCTGATAGATTTTTTCTCAGGGCCCCCCGTGTGGAGCTAATGTAAAAAAATAAACGTTTTTTGCGAGGCACAGTGTAGTTCGTCACTTTAGTTGGATAGGGTTCTAAGTTCGTCTTACCATGTTCTGATGTGTCGAAGTTTGCAAAGACGATTTCTCAATACCTATTTAACATTTTCTGATATTGAGGTTCAAACTTGTGAAAAGTATTTCAGTTTAACATATTTGAAATGAAAATATTTAATTAGATTCTGGCCCTATCTTCGAACATTATGCAATGAATTATTATGCCCTTGCTGGTTCTATCTGCATGTCTATGTTATAAAATGATAAACTAAAATACTTAACACAAGATTCATCCTTAAAATCAGAAATCGCTAAATAGATTATGAGGAATAGTCTTTGCAAACTTTTGACACCTCATATCTCAGAACAAGATAAATTGAAGTTAGAACCCTGTCAAACTAACCTTTTTCCCCCTGGAGACCACCGATCACCCAACCTCTGCAGTAAACTCAGAAGGGACTATAATATTATAAACTAAGGGCATACTATTAGTTACATCTGCGCTCAGTAGGTGTTTCGTAATCCTGAATCCAACACAAAATTACATGAATACAACATTATGTTCCATCGATAATACAAACTAAAGATAGTACGACCATCGATCATTTCACTATGAACCGATACTAAAATATTCAATTCTCATCAGTAATGAGCGGGAAGTTAAAAAAAGCGCGGTTATCACCTTTTTTTCTCAATGTCTACATATACTAACTTAATTGACAGTCCTGCCATCATAGCCACTATTAAATTCCATGTGCTGACTAAGAACACAAAACAAAATGTAACATTCTTCTGCAATGCATACACAACCAACTATCCAACACACTCACTAACCAATAGGATGCTAGATCCGGGCAACAACTTTGGGGGTACTATTGATATATTTATTGACTCCATTTATAGAATTAAGCGTAATGTATGCCAGCATTTTGTTGAATCCTACAAATTATAGTAGCGTTTGTAATCTTGTTTTAGTGTTTTGTCTTACATGTAGTATTGTTCTAGTTTCTATATTATTTTATGTTACTGTGACATGTATTACTAATATTGTTTCATATTCAGTTTATCGGTTTACTGTCATATCATGCTTTAATTTTTTTTGTATAATTTTCGATAGCTCACTAGGTATAATTCTATTCTTAGAATCCATGTAAAAGGCCTACTGAACGTAAAACCAAATAATAAATAAATAAAAATATACCACAGAGTTTTAACTATTTGCGAATTATCTTTAAAGTACACGAACGACACAAGTATTTGAAGGTGACAAATAACCAGTTTGTTTTTTGTTATTTGTTTTTGGGGTGTTATACCATGTTGAGCTGATTCTTTTTTTAGCCAACGTTTCGGACAAAGGTTACAGTGTCCATCATCAGGGCAGATGTGTAATTGATAGTGGTGAAATGTGTGTTTAAGTACGTCTGTGCGATACCGTGTAGGCCAGACAGAGCGGACTATTTCCAAAAGAATGAAAGGAATGACCAACATTACGCAAAGTACTACACAGAGCTACTAGTAAAGATAATTGCGTTGTCATTTATTTAGGGTTAGCACATATTTCCGTGCAATAAACATTGCTTACAATTAATCGTACGAAATCTCTCGGTGGTCATACAATAGCTGCAATGCGCCTACAAAATATCCCCTGGTATACGTAATAATATTCCAATTCTGCTCTCGTTTGCGCTTACTCCTTACCTAACATTCAAGCCACATTAGTCACATACATACGCGTATATCTTGTCACGTTAGAATGTGCAGAGTGTAAAAAGGTGCCCCTGTTCTTTTGTGACGTAACAAAGAACTTAGAAAGGAATCTTTCAGAATATTTTAGTGTAAAAATCTTTCGGTGTTTTTGGAAAGTATTTAAAAATATAGGTATGTTAATACTACAAACGTTTTAGTAAAATTAATATATTTGCGGTTTTTAATTGGTAAATAAATAGTATAGTAGTCCTAATACAACATAGTTATGACTTGATGGTAGTTTGGTTCATAATACCGCATAAGAGTTGTTGAACACAAGATTAAGTCGTAAAAACTAGCCCTTATTGTTCGACAAATGAAAACAGTGCACACATGTTGGATACGCGTTTGGCGTGTCTATCAGCTCTCCGAATGAATCTACAAGACTAACTCTTCGGTGCGTCTACCATTAAAATAACAGTAGAACAAACACAGTATAACCATCCAACTTTTATGTAGAATAAATTGCAATTTGTTCACTTTTACACAGTGTCAGTTTTGTCAGGTATTCAGGAACTCTAAACTGCAGGTTGCTGCCAAACTCAAAAGATTATTGTGCGATTTTTACAGGGTTAGCAGTTGTGTACGTATCTCTATAGCATAATTAATCCCTTTACAATACACTGAAGCAAGAACTGTTTGTAATTGTTTTATACATTTATAGAATAGAGCCTCAAGAGACTTTTATATTAATAAAATAATCATTTTGTCTTTCAACATAAATAATGCTTACATCCGGAAGCAAACTGCTGGCTGCTCGGATGAAATAAATAGGTCCTTTTACAATGCTTTAACAAGATGTTTTATCCATTTTTCCATTACTCTAATGACATTTTAATGTGCTTTGCAGTGTTTTCTTTATGGGTTCATAGCACGAACAAAGAAAATACAAATGGTGCGTAGAATTTTATAGGCAAAACCCTTCAGCCCTTGAATAATAAAAGCCGGAACGTCTAAAATAACCCGCATCGATGCTCGTACATTTTATCGTAAGTGGGATTCGTTAGAAAACTTTTAAATTATTTAGCAAACTTCAAAAGGGTTCTTTTCTGTGATTTCTTTTATTTGAATTTCTGTCGTATGAGGAAATACTTAATAGCACCTAGCACCACTTGGTTTCCTGAATATGGAGAATATTATACTGAAGACTTCAGCCTTTCGAAGTATGTAAATAAGTTTTTATAAAAATACATTTCAGTAACAGTAACTAACATTGATTTAACATCACTTTATTTTTAACATTTTAGAAGCGATTCTTTATAACGGAACAACACAGGGTGTTTTCTTTCTGAAAACACACACAAAAACTTTTTTAAGGCGATGCACTACGTCGTGTAATATTTTAAATTGAGCCGCTATCAATAACAACCCTTACGTAGATGGCGATAAGGTTTAAATTCCCGCTTAACACCATCCGCCTGTTTTGATTTATGCAAGAAAAAAACATGGCCAAAAAATGCCTTTTATTTTATTTTGTGGATGTTCAGGCATAAATATTTAATTTTTTTCCGATCATTTTATAAATAACTTAATTTGCCACATTATACAATAAAATCATAACCGAAAATGGGTTCGTAAGTAGGAGATTTCGAACTTTAAATCAGTTTTTATAGGCCTATACATTTTTTTCTGGGCTTATAAAAAGACTTATATAAAAAATACTCGATTATTTCAAAGGCCAAGATGTATTCTACTCGCAGTATTTAATTAAAGCATCTGAAACATTTCTAGGCGACCAAATTTTTAAATAAAAAACACATGATTTTGCATTACTACGTATGGCATCGCCTTAAACACATACATGTACTAAGAAAAAATAAACCCTGCCTACCTACATACATGTATTTCGAGGAAATGGTAGTAGTAACACTAATGACATTGTTAACTTCTTTGTCGATTTCTTCAAAAATTTTGGACATCCGAAACGACTAAATTCCACCCTTTCATCTAACGGAATCGGTTCACATTTCTGCTTTACATATAAACGTTCCGGAAGTTATGCCCAAAATAAAATCGTAAAAGTAAATAAAAAAGCAAGCCCTGAGAAAATGAATTCAGCTTTTCTAATTAACTTTGTATCAATACAGCCCAAGGCACTATGCCAAATATTAAATCAATCACTGAATTCTGTCTGCTTCCTTAATCTATGGAAAAAAACTGTTATCTAGCACCTGAATTTAAGATTTAAACTGCACGGAATAGGGTTTCAAGAAGGCTATAATAACATACTTCACTAATAATAACAATTAAGGTTAGTATAATACTATTCTTCAAGATGGATTCTATATAATTTTCAGTGCAAATTTTACTTATGATTACTGTTCCTCTGAATTATCATAAAATGTTTGTAAAACCCATATGGGCGTATAATATATAAATTAAGAAACTATTCTTTTAAAGTACATTCATAAAAAAATATCGTATCGTAAAAAGCGTATCGATAGTCTGAACAGAAAGAGAAAAAAAATCTCCAATAATATCTAGTGACGGTAACGAACTAAACGAAAACGGGTCGATGTATTAGAATGATTATATCTTACAATAAACCAAATTACAAAAAATATGTAACAACGTCGAATTAAACTGTGTTTTTTAGGAAAAAGTTTATTTTGTCTTACTCTATCTTAGAGACCCCTTCATCCAACGACTTTTAAGTAAGCAAATATGATGAATTTAAAGTAGTCTACTACAGTAAACGATATTTTAATTTAAACTCCCCAAGGCTCTTAACTTACTGATAACGATAAATTTATTAAAAAAAACATACTTATTTTATTACATAAATATATTATAAACGTTACTGTCACCTCACTTGTTTATCATTTCATATCAAAATCTATATAAACCATAATGTAAATGTTCGTTTGTTCTAAACCCCAAAGTTCTTCGCCGATTTCTTTGAAATTTTGACATAACGTTGTATTCCTATATTATGTAGATGTCACCTGAGAGAGGTTAAAACATATTTTTTTAAAAACAGCGTAAGATGTAAAAGCAACACGCCCTATTGATTTTTCTATCTGCATAGACAAACTGAGCCAAAGCAACGCGTGGCGGGGTACAGCTAAGTAAGTTTTTTTCAAATTGTTTAAACCATATTTATCAACAGATGGGAGAATAAGGAAGATACAACGATTTATTAGAGATCATAAGATTTGTTCCCAAAAGTGAACAAATTATTGAAAGAAATTTCAGCAGAACTGTGTGGATAGGTCAAACCCAATTACATGATATAATCTGATAATTTATTTTTTATAAAAAAAGATTAATAATAATGTACAGCATTCCCAAGAAGTCTTCTATTGATATGCTTGTTGTAACCATTAGTCACCCGGTCTGGCGTAACCCTCTCAGAGGCTGGGCGTACTGTACATGGCGCGCATATACTTTAATAATACAGTACACAACTGCTTATCCTGCGCCTTAAAATTGAATTTGGCAGCCACCTCTGGTCTGGAGCCCTTAAAAAACTCCCAAATATGTGCAGAAGCAGGCGGTGGGTGTAAATGCTGTACTCGTTCTACCAGAATTTCAATGTAAGATGCTCCGAGGAATTAGCGTCATCGATCCCTTCGGCACCGGAGCACAGTCGGGAAACACGAAAAACACGCGCCAATCTTTTGTACACGATTAACATTTGTCGTAATGACCTGGATAATATTCGTTTCTTCGACTCGTTCTCTAGTTCAACAGCTCGCCCATGGAATGAATTGCTGGCCTTCGTGTTTCCTCCCTCCCACAACATGGGTCTCTTCAAGACCCGGGTTCACTCCTTCCTCTCCTCAAAAAGACCCTCCACACAGCATCCCAAAAGATGACATAGGCCCTGAGGGAAATTATTTTCCTCAGGGCGTCCTGTGTGGAGTTAATTAAAAAAATACAGGGTGTACCAGCAAGTAGGTACCCAACAAACTTTAACCAGTGTTTCCTGAGTTTATTTGGAGTAAATATTTTTATGGAGTTTTGGTATCAAGGCTTTATTTTCATCTAAAAACAGTAGGTATTGCACGGAGAAAAATGAGTATTGCTAATTATTTATTTTAAAATCTCTACAAATTATTGGTCATCCTGATAAAAACGGGATTGCAGACCTTTCCCTGAAAAACTTTAATTATATCCCAATAACACGAGTTCATGCATGTAATGTTTTTAACGTCCTATGGTCAAAACCAAAGGAAAGAAGCCAGATAGATCTTAACGAATTAATATGTCACGTTGTGTCAATTTTTTGTTTCGACAGGGATTAATTCATTGAAGGATCCTTTTAATTGGTTGTGGTAACTTTGGTTCTTTTTAGATGAGGCGTGTTACATTCTGTATGGTTTGAAAATAAGACAATGACCGACTACCCTGATTTTAACTACCTTTTCCTACCTTGTTTGCTCGCCCAAACGTTTCCGGTTGCTGCAGTTGATAATGTGCTAATATAATGAGACAATTAATTACAAATTAAGTACATGAAATTCACTATAGACAATTCAATTCAAGATGCACAAGATTCTAAGTTAATGATTTGACTATGGATTGTTAGTTTTGTGAGTTATTTCTATGAGTAGGTATTTTCGGGAATAGCTAGAGACAAAACATGTGTTGCTTTCGATTGGTCTCCGTCCAAATCCCATCCATCAACGTGACCAGCTCGAGAGCAGCCAAGTTGATGGTCCAATCCCAACACCTCCAGAAATGAATTGAATATCGCTCAGCGACAGATGAGATAATGACATGTTTTGCCTCCTGCCGGAGGGTGATGAAGGTGGAATGTGGGTCCTTGGTGGTAGCTGTTGATGTTGATGTTGATGATGAATGATGAAGATTCATCTTATACCGTTAGGTACAAGGAGCTGCTCTGGTCCGGTGGCATGATAGCCTGGTGTCAGGAACCATTTGGGCCACGTGGGTAGCGCGAGGTTTAGGTCGCGTCAACCTCCCCCAAATCGATGATGAGTTGAGCTTCGCCAGCATGCCGAAAATTAGGAGTCCACTCTACTAACCTCAAACATAAACATATACTGAAGTGGTTTGCATCAGCAACGTCAGGAGTTCGGGAGTCCCGTGAACACCCCTCTGGTTTACGCTCGTAAGGATAATGATGAATTCAGCTTCAGTTTGTTCGACTTCGCCTCTGCAGTCACGCTACTCCAAATAGCTCCTGGCTCCAGTCTATACAGCTTCTCGTTCCAGTAGAGGTAATGACACATATTTATCATATGTACAATACAGAACATACTTCAAGTCTTTCGTCCACACTCAAAATAGTCATGTCAATATTTAATTTGGATGAGGGCGTCCATCCGACATAACGAATGTTCCCTAGACGGGAGATTTTACCCCACTTCAAAGTCATGGTCATTCGCTCTATCGTTTGTTACCCTCCGTTCGCTTCAAATATCAAAGAATGGTAGAAATTGATATCCTCGACTTCCGGCGCTAAGGATCAGGGATACTGGAATCATCAGGTCGTGAATCTGAAATCATCCGATCTCCGTCAGCTCAAACGGTTTCAGTCGGAGTCAATTTCCAACCTAATTCTGGATGACTTCTCCTCCTATAGTGGGGTAAGTACTTATTGAATTTGACAGGAAGGACGTCAGAAAGCGCCGAAACAACTTCATATTCGTCACGATCCCTTCGTTCTGTCAGCGAGAAAATCCTCCTCACACGCCAGCCAAGAATAGCATAGCCCTTATCCGCTTTGTTCCTTCGTCTACCAGCTAACTCAAGTAGGAAAGCCCATTAGCAATTTTCGTTCCCTTCGATCTGAACTCAGTGAAAGCGTCCTCTCACCAGCTGAAAATACTCGAAACAGGGGTCTATTCCGGGTGACTATCTAAGGCTGGTCCGCCAACACCTTCGACAGAAACCGGTGCTTTTTACGGGAATAACTCAACCACACCAATAGCAGGGGAAAAAGCCGGCGCTGCTATACTAAAATAGACGTTATCTCGGTATCCAGGGTTATCGACTTTGCTAACACAAAAGTCCCTATTAGGCAAGCCAAATTACAAATTTCGTTCCCTTCGCTTTTGTCGCTTTGGTAAGATAGGACAGCCTACGGAAAATTCGTATACTTCGTCCCCGTCAAACCTATGAAAAATTAAAATCTCGCTTGATAGAATAGGAATGCCAGACAGATGCACTCTCTCGGCGACTAGCCTCGATCCGCTGCGTTATTCCGATTCAAAAATGAATTAAAAGAGTGATGTTTGAATAAATTATATTTAATTAAATATATTTTATGAATTCCGTATAGAATAAGTTGAATTCCCAAGGAGGATACGACAACTCATTTTCAAATAACAGGCATTGAAGCATTTAATTTACCGTTCTATCCGTTACTATAAAAACACTGCATAAATACAATGGTTTGTGTTCTATAAATTTTGGCGCTAAATATAACTACTGGGGAATTATTAGATCATTTTAAATTGCATAAAATAGTCTAACTCATAAACAATCTCTATTGTTGGATGATCTAAAGCGGTTTCAGGGTAACCGTTCTTCGTCCCTTTTTTTAATGGCCAGGTCTCGTAATTTATGGCCTCCTTTGCTAACGGGTACCTATAGTGCTCAAGTTAAATACCCTTACTTCAAAATACAATTGAATTATTTGGTTTACATTAGGGAAATAAGTGTTAATAATTAGATTATAATAGACTTACCGATACATCTTAGTGCCAACAATCCAAATAATTATAAAGAACAAACACAGTCACATGCAGTAACATACTCATGCTGTTAGAAAACCACACCTTCTACACTAAATGATTTTAGCCGTGTTCGCGTCCCGACGATTAATTCTTGTTGACGCGCTTCCTAGTTTTTACTAACTCGACTATCTTAAAACGCTGACCGATCCTGATTATTCCTGACCGTCTCCCAGACCTTGAAACTCTGACCCCCTTGACTTTATTTCCCGCCTCCCAACGTTTTCAAAACCTGACTCTCTTGAACCGCTTTTTTCACCCTCGACTATCGACTTTCTTCTTCCGTTCTTCAACGCTAACTGTCTTGAACCGCTTTTTCTAACCACGACTATCGACTTCCTCCTTCCGATCTTCAACGCTAACTGTCTTGAACCGCTTTTTCTAACCACGACTATCGACTTCCTCCTTCCGATCTTCAACGCTAACTGTCTTGAACCGCTTTTTCTAACCACGACTATCGACTTCCTCCTTCCGATCTTCAACGCTAACTGTCTTGAACCGCTTTTTCTAACCACGACTATCGACTTCCTCCTTCCGATCTTCAACGCTAACTGTCTTGAACCGCTTTTTCTAACCACGACTATCGACTTCCTCCTTCCGATCTTCAACGTTAACTGTCTTGAACCGCTTTTTCTAACCACGACTATCGACTTCCTCCTTCCGATCTTCAACGCTAACTGTCTTGAACCGCTTTTTCTAACCACGACTATCGACTTCCTCCTTCCGATCTTCAACGCTAACTGTCTTGAACCGCTTTTTCTAACCACGACTATCGACTTCCTCCTTCCGATCTTCAACGCTAACTGTCTTGAACCGCTTTTTCTAACCACGACTATCGACTTTCTTCTTCCGTTCTTCAACGCTAACTGTCCCGACGTCTCCCCGCGCTTTCAAATCCAGACTCCCCCTTCTCAAACCAACCCCCCCAAATCACCATATGCGATTTCTAATTTATGTTCTTTTGAATTCTGAATGCTTTTTGTTTTCAAAAGACAGAAATGCACTAAAGGAACACATCAATTATGGCCCTAGAACCTGTCACATTAATTTTAAATCGTCTCAAAACCAATAAATTGTTACTCCTCCAGTAAAATGTCTAACTCTTTGTTCAAAGGATGAAACTTGACTACCCCCAGTCCAGTGGCGTGTTGGCCCACCAGCATTTTAGCTCGGCTTACTATTATCAACCACCATCACGGAGGTCTCTGCCGATACAGTGCATGTTCCTATTTTTTTTTCTCTACCCTAATAAATCTAAACACTTGTTTTAAAATCAGTTGTCCAACATCTGGTAATCTCCTATGTCGTGAGACCAACTGAAAATTTCTTTCCCACCATAATAAACCAACAATAAAAAAAAATTATCCCAGGGCGAGTCCATCACAGGCACCTGCGTTTGCTTTGATAATATACTTTGATAACTAGGATTTTTTTGAACACGTGCTCCGATATCGTGAAAATACATTCGTATTTTACTAAAAGTTTATTAGAAAACCTATCAATTCATTCGTTAGGAGCCTGAATCAAGTTTTTAACGGGATTACCAATCAATTAAAAAGATTCTTAATAAATTTTCAATATTCAATATTCGTAACTTATCTCCGTTTGGGTAGTAAGGGTCGGGGTAGGGAGGTTGGGCGGTTATATCTGAAGGATTTTTTTTGGTTTGAATTTGAAAACAACTAACATTTTATGTATATTTTTTACTCACATTGAGATCAGGAATCACTGGTAAATTTTTTTTTGGATACGTTTTTATACACCGTGTATAATGTTATTATGTTGGTGAGGTGAGGTTAGGTGAGGTTACGTTAGGTTATATCACAGACATATGAATATTCATATGTCGATGGGTTATATTGATTTATGTTTTTTTAGGTAGGTTTTTTTATACACTCTTTTCACTATTCCATTTTGAATATGTTCTGTTTTATCATGGCACCGTGTACTTCATAACCAACACAAAGCACACTCAAAGCGCATACCACTGCATGCAAAAACTTGATGCAGTTTGTTGCTGCAACCGCAAAAGCGGGGTCTGACAGTGGGGAAATTCGACTTCACAATTGAATTCAGCAGACGAATTTCACATCAACCATTTTTAAGTGTGAAGCTCGTTCCATTAAATCCCAGTCGATGGCCCATTACAAAGTTGAAATTTCGTACTGCTGGCAGAGTATCAATTTGTCACATAGCGTATCGGCGCTTTTTTAGAAAATGTTCAAATGGCTTTCCCAACAGACCTAACAAATGTGTCGGTTAGAAGTGAATTTAATATTTCCAGAGGATTAACGGGTATCGTGTCTCCGTCAGGGCGAGCAGAGAAAATTTGGTCTCGTTAATTTCCGTTGCAGAAAAAAAAATTCGACGGGAATAGAACTCGCACCTTCTGGTGTTCTTTCTGATGCTCTGGACCACTGAGCCACCTCGGCTTATTTCCATCACGCCAAATAATTCAATACGTCCTAATCATTGATGTATTGTCCTAGTACTTCAATCAACAACCAAGTTTATTTTTGTAGGAAAGTCTTTGTTAGTGCCAAACTTCCCACTAGATGGCGTCGAGACATATTAATATCTACATTTGTTGATGAAATATTTTAACTTGTCAAATATTATAATTTTTTTAATGATAAACTAATGTTTATAAGATAAGGTTTTATGCATAGCACAAAGGATAAAAAATGTTATATTATAAGCAACAAGCAGATATTTTCAATTTGTATTGATATTTCAGGCGACTAATTATTGCTTAAAATGATTTGTTATCCTTTGTGCTATGCATAAAAACTTGTCATATAAACATTGGTTTATCATTAAAAAAATAATCAAAAAGTTTGTTCAACTCACTGCAAGGTGTAGCAAATAAATCGGAATAAATTATGCAAAAGAAAATATGCAGTTTTGTGTCCAGAAGAAAATATGCAGTCCCAACTGCGTGGTGCCAGTGAGACTTTGGCATCACCAATTGGGGTATGACGTAAGACTGAAAGGAGTTGGGACGGAAAGGAGATGGGGATGGAGAAGACTTGGCTATTCAGATTGGGTTTGTTTTTCACCGATCAATACTGATTGTGCCACTCTTGATTGTAGCTCTGGATCTGGCGACGTGATTTGTTGCTTGAGTACATACTTTATACTAATTTCCACCATCCCTTGTACTAAATATCTGTGATAATAAATTAATTTCATTATTTGGTATGCTCTAACTAGAGATCAGGCGTCATAAAATTTGCGCTGTTTTGTTGTCGTTGTGTTTAAAGCAACAATTTTCAGTCAGCTGTTTTTTTTATTTTTTATTTTTTTATTTTTTTTTTAAATTATATAAGTACATTTTTGTTTATTTGTTAAAATATATGATCAAATATTTCAAGACCCCTCTTCCATAGAAGCATTAGCTTGTGGCTGGAAGAGGAGTGTACATTGTATTTTATAATATTAGTGTCCATAAATAGCTGTGGCGTTTTTATCTTTTTTATAGTGTTCTTTTTTATAGTATTTTGGGACTTTGGCATCCCCAATTGGGGTATGTTGTGAGGCTGGAGGTAGTAGGGATGGAAAGGAGATGGGGGAGAGGAAGGTGGAGGAGTACCTGGATATTCAGATCTGGTCACCTAATACGGCTAAAGCGATTTCAAGCAAAGTTTCAATTCTGAATGCTGCTCTTAAACCAGAGAGATGCCGAGAGTAAATTCCTTATCTTATATATTATTTTTAATGAGTAATTTGTGAAATAACAAGTTAATCAAATAAAATTTACTTGCGCACGCTGGGATTTGAACTCGCGACCCCCAGCTCACTAGTCGAGAGCCTTACCCCTCGACCATGGAGGCAACGAAGGTGTTGTGAAAAATCCACTTTAAACAAAATTGTTTTATATTTTTGCCACAAAATATGAGACATTTATTTAAAAAAATGATAATAAAATTGAAGTAAAAAAAATTTTTTTTCGTGTCAATCGAGAACACCCTTAAAGCCTACTTTAATATTTAAAGCTATTTGGCTATGTTATTATTTAATTAATTATTAAATAATTTTCCAAGTAATTTAAATCATTCATATAACCAAAATATGCATTTATTTATTTTCTTTCTTAACCTTTTTACAAACACTTAAAAGCACCACATTTATGTTGATGAAAAATAAGTGTGGGTTTTTAGTGTGTTTTATCGGTAAACATTTCTTAGAGCTGACTTTTACAAAAACAGACCACCTTATCGACCGGGAAAATCAACCACTTATTTGTCAAGTGGCACGCACCACCTAATAATAATAAACCATACTTAGCCTAAAGCATTATTTTCTTTCAGTGACGAATTTTTACGTGATTAATCACACGAATTTCAGAAGATTTTTTCAAATGAGATTTATGAATAAAATATTTTTATAATTTATTATGCTGCCCTTGAAAATTGTTTTGATATTATGTCTTTAGGAAGTTGTTTTTTCATAAATAGAATTGATCGCATAGGGTCTTGAGAATTGTTCTGCAAAAAATTGAAATTCATCGAAAGAAAAAGAAACCCTGACATTTCGTTCGGATTTCGATGTCTTTGATTTCACGGTGGAGTTCTTCAATTCAAAGGACCCAATTGAGTTATGCTTATTTCCGGAACATCTTATAATGATCCTAATAATAAGGAAATCAAACGACACACAGCACACGCAGATACCAGATATATAAAGTGAAGATTATAAACCAATTATTCGGATAAATAAATGTACATAGGCATTACTTAAGTTAGGTATTCCAAGATAATCAAAACCACTTTTGGGTAACTAACAAAAAGCAAACAGATCTGAATACAAACACATATTTATTGAAATGCATAATTTTATGAGCGTAGCAAAGTCCTGTTTTAACTCGACCATTTTGCATTTCATCTGTTCCGGTTCAAGATGGTGGATGTGTTGGATACTGTCTTTTTTATCCCGACAGAGTTCGCGTGATCGTGGTTCTTACAACGAGCACTAGCTTTCAAATCGGAATAATCAATACTATGGTATCCACCGGCCACAAAAAAGTTTTAATAACAAGATTGTCATTGAGATAGTGACATTGAATTGTATAATTCCTTATTTGAAATAGAAAATGTTACTTTAAATATTTATGATTTATAATTAAGTGGGTAGGTATTTACAAATCTTATGAATTTTGGTTTTGATTTATCAAATTAGAAACAAACATTTTAGGGAGAGGTCCACCCCTTAAAATACACGGAGAAAAATGAGTAGGGCTTTTTTATCACTTTACTGTCAAAAATATGACTACATGATCATTTCCTAATAAAATATTAGTCAATCAGAACATATCTGAACACGTGCTCAACGCGGGTGGCCTTTACGAATAAATATGCGGACGAGACGCGAACTTATTATTATGTTGAAGAACACGTGTTCTGACTTCCTCATAACATGTTCGTGCTGTACTGTTATTTTGTAATGAAATTTGAAAATTCATTCGTTATGGATCTCTAGTACCGTTTTTAAGAGGAAAACGAATAATTTGACCAGATTTTTAATAAATTAAGAATATTTCATATCAGTAAGTTTTCTCTGTGTACTAGTTTTATGATCATGTTATTTACTATAAAAAGGTGGCAAAATGTAACGCGAAATCAAATATATTTATTTAATTTGAATTTTCCGGTGAAAACATTAGTTCTTCGTAATTAAATTTCAACTATTCTCTAAACAAAATTATAAATAATTTAAGTATGTCATTAGTCATTATTACAACGACAATTACATTCAGAGATCAACTACAAACAATGTCAGGGTCGTTAGTATGGTATAAATACACGAGTCAAAATATACCCGGACATCGCTACAGACCACGCTATAAGCGCGCTACATTTCTACAATTCTACGCTACAATTAATGAGATCATATCGACGAATGTGTGTCTTCTTGTGAGCCTGTGTTTTTTATTGTGTGAGCAATCTTATTATTGGATAGTTTTATCTCTGTGACCGGGTATGTCATCAAAATGACAATTCAACACACCTACAATATAAAGTCATGAAAAGTGATGAAATGAAAACAAGGTTAAATAGGTTACATAGGTAACTATTAAACCTAGTTTTTATTTCATCACTTTTAATGACTTTATATCACTTTTTAAACGTGTGTTGAATTTTCATTTTGATGAAAAATTTAAATACAAAAAAAAATAAAATTACCCAATACAACTACATAATTGATTTCGGGTCCAATTAGACTCACGTATACCGTGTATACTTGAACGTAAGTATATTAGTTAGGTATTAATAATAAATTGATAAGTTAATGCATTTTCGCTGTTGTATTAATCATGCATATTCTGTAAAGTTTCGACAACGTTGCAAGCAAATAATATAAATATTTCATATATAGTAATACATTACTAAACATTCCGTGACAAGTGCACGAATCAAACAAACACTCCACTCGAACCGCCCTCTTTCAATCGGTTAATATCCATATTAAATATCAACGAATGCATTGTTATAAATTATACATCAATTACTAAGGTAATAAAATAACAACTCAACCAGGTCACTGGTTCCCAAAACAAGAAATAAAAATCTACTTGTAAAAAACAAAGGTTTTTTTTATCATAATACATCTGTTTTAAAATTTAAAAATAAATTCTTCGTTTGTCTTCGACAACGAGTCTACCCGTAAAGTTTAAGCTCGGTCGGATATCGGAAAGTGTTTATTAATTTCCACTCCCAAGTTTTGCAATCATTCATTCCTGAAAACAAAAGTGAATTTCAAATAGTTGTGTTTAAAAAGATAAAAAAAGTGGTACTGCACAAATAATTTTTTGTGTTTATAAAGATAAAAAAGAGGTACCGCACAAATAAATATTTATTTTGGCAATAAGCTGCAAATAGAAATGTGATTCTTGAAGAATTCCCATTTTGATTGTGACACATTTTACGATTTTCAATCAATAATCGTAAAGCAACGATCAAACTGTAATTTTTAAATCAAAATTACGATTTTTTCAATCGATACTAGTCGTAAACATTAAAGTTTAGAGTAACGAAAACGACTTTTCAGTCAATAATCCTAAAATTGCCATCATCACTGATGACATCATTAACAAAGCCAATAAAATGCTGGGATTTATAATTCGCATAGCAAAACCCTTCCACAACATAAACACTCTATGTTCCCTTTACACCTCATATATTCGCCCGCACCTGGAACACTGTACACTGATCTGGACTCCTTTATACCAAGCCCATATCGAAAGAATAGAAAGAATTCAAAAAAAAATTTTAAACACACAAATTATAAACTAAACTTACATTATTTCTCAAATTATACCGAATCCATTAAATTTCATAATTTTAACTCCCTCCAAACACGACGTCTAATTTTTGATTAAATCTTATTATTTAAAATTTTACAGCATTGAAATTTTTGGATATAACCTAAAGAAATATAGATATGAAGTAATGTGTACGATCGATTATTAATATGAGAGTATGGAATGTATCGGCAGCATCTCCTATCCTCTTCCTAGTTAACTCTTCCTCTACCCTTCCTTCAACACCAAATTAATTTTAAGATACTAAAACTTCATTTCTAATGAACTTTAACATAAGAAACTTCTGTGGCTTGACTTCAGTTAACTTGTATATTTATATCTATCATTGTATATTATATAAAAGCTGCTTGTTTCTTACAAAATAAATAAATAAATATTCTTGTGATTAACGTGATCCGTATATACATACTTGCTTATGGTGTTTTATCCGATGCAACAATTAACAAATTATATCAAAAAGTTTGAAATAAAGCTCGCAAATAATCTATTGCAAACATTTGATTCCAACATTTCGTCGTTGAAAGTTGCATATTTTTCGCCCCTTTTAACAATTAATCTCATGAAAACTCCGTAAAAGAGTGTAAATTTTCATCGCCAAGTTAAATACATTAATTAAAAGTCATTTGGTGATCCCAAAACAGTTTGTATTGTGGAAACAAGAGTGCTTATTAGATGTACATCTGTGAACTAATAATAGTGCCACGGAACCTTCCAGAAACCACCAGAACTTCCAAATGAAACAAACATTATTCACAAGGTAAATGCCGGGTTTTCCCACTCCTAATATTCCTTGTGATAAATAAATACAATCATTTGATTCATTTTTCTCGTTAAAAATACAGTCGATTCATCCAGTAGGTACCAATCGTCGGTACGCAACACTGATGAAAATACTAAATAAATACGTTTAAGTAACCTTGTGGACGATTTCGTCTAAAGGTTTTGTTTTTATAGCGGAGAAGCAGAGTTTGAATGGTTCGCTTTCTAAGCAAAGTCATATTTTCTTATCTGAGTTAACGGGCTGTTAAAAAATTTCCACCCTTATCCAACGATTAGATCGTTTATTTTCGTGTTTTTTTTTGTGGATACAATAACCTATTTGGGGCCAAATTGCGCGCGTGGGTCGTTATGACGTCATGCTGATAATACTGTGAATGTCACTTCCCATTTCCTACACTTAGCTGAGTTCAGTGAAAC
Organism: Hesperophylax consimilis; assembly: GCF_061612785.1. NCBI lineage: Eukaryota > Metazoa > Arthropoda > Insecta > Trichoptera > Limnephilidae > Hesperophylax > Hesperophylax consimilis. The sequence goes on from NC_142844.1 coordinate 18,308,501, forward strand.
CAATCGAAATGTATGCTGATCAGTACAAACAACCCTCGATTTAAGTGCAAATGGAACGTCTGGTCTGTTAAGTAAGTGCGAAAATACATAAAATAATTACTATTGCCATAAATATATAATCAGCTTTGATACTAAAATACCTTATTATGTAATCAGTATATTTATCAATGCAATCCAATGACGAGAAGCATAAAAAGGCGTATCTTCTAACACCAAAATCTGACGTGTAATTTCTTTGAACCTTAATATTGGCAAATGGTAGTGAGGTAGCTTTCAAATATGCATGTATACTCAAACATGAAAAAACAAGCATGATCCTATTTTTTCAATAATGTTTAAATTCTAACTTAATAGTCGATACTAAACCTAACAAAAAGAAAAAATATATATAAGAAACCGTTTGAGAAACCTATTTTGTTGAATTAAATATGAGTTTGCTCAACCTTATGGTATAAAAACAATATATTTATTCACGTCGACGTATTTCAGTATCAATCTTATCTGAATAAACATTTCACAACTTTAGCAAGATGGACTTCGACATAGACAAGTTTAAATTTCTCCGTTGTCTTGATATGAATTTCTTGACCCTGTCTATAGCTGGTCTTTGGTGCCCCAGTTCGGTGTATGGCACCATGAAGGGGGACCTCTACAACGTATATTCAGTCTTTGTTCTGGGATGCGGATTCTTCATGTATCTTACCTCTGAAATCATCTATGTGGCTACGGTAATAATTTTTCCACCTTTATATTACACCAATATTTATCACTTTGCAAGCCAATTGGATCAATGATAGAAGGAAAACTTAACTTAGACCGGACGCAATTATAATACATTGTTTGACCCGCTAGCAGACGGCTAGACATCAAATCTTGTTTGCATCTCAGATATACTAACATGAACTCTAGATTTCTTTTGGCCACCTGGATAAGTTAATGATGAAAAAGCTTTCGGCAAGATTTAAATCGACGTTCTATTAAATAAGGTAGTTTCGTTTTGTTTTTCCACAAGATACGTAAAGAGTAGGTTTTCGATAAAGGTTTCTAGTTCTGTTTCTAATTCTTGGTTTCTCTTGATTTTTCAATGGTATGTCTTGGGTCGGCACATTTTCCTGCTTTTAATTAACGACATAGTTCTGCCATCACTCATTCGCAATGTTTAATGTTTACAGATGACTTAGATTATACTGCATCCTTCTGCAAATTGATATAGATTCCATCGAAAAGCAAAAACAAACTAAACTTCAGTACACCAAGATGCAATTTCGTCTGATATACAGCCGATCATGTTTGAATATTTAATCAACGGTTATATTCAAAATAACGACATAAAATAATCTAGGCAGTGTGTCGAGTGTTGAACCACTTCAGTTTGGTCACTTTTTCAACAATTGTTAGTTTTATCTGCTGATGGGTCTAGCTTATTGTTAAGTGGTTTCCCATCAATACTACCCTTCACCTCATGCCTTTGTGGTCGAGGGGTAAAGCTCTAGACTAGCAAGCGGGAGGTCGCGGATTCAAATCCCAGCATGCGCAGATAAATTTTGTTAGATTAATTTGTGTTATAATTTAAAATAATATATAGTATATTTGTGACACGTTTCAGAGTGGAAGATACTTTCAGTATCGCCTTGGTGTAAGACCACCATTCAGAATTGAAACGTTGCTTGAAATGGCTTTGGGTCTGGTGACCAGATCTGAATAGTCAGGTAATTTCCCACCTTTCTCTTCATCATCTTCTTCCTCTCCCCGCTACATTCAGGCTAACAAAATATACCCCGATTGGGAATGCCATAGCTCACTGGCTCCAGACGGTTGGGAGCAGTTGCGACTATTGTGCAGTTTCACCTAAAAAAACCCACCTTTCTTTGTGCTACATCTAGGTTATGTAGGGGTTACCTAAATAGGCCAAATCATGTGAAGCCACAGTTGAGACCAAAGATATTAGAAGAACGAGATATGCTATGTTGGCCGCCGGACCGTAGCCGGAGTACTACCTAATTAGGGTACTTTGAACGGTATCGGGACGTGTACGCACAGAAATCTGTTCTATGTATTAGTGCGGATACCTTAGCGATGCCTTAGCGTAAGCGAAGGTGTGCAGTAGTATTGGTGAACAAAACCGGCGACACTCGGCAAAACAATTCCACTCAGTACGAACTGCGCATAGCACATCTCGTTCTTCTAATATCTTTGGTTGAGACCAAGCAAGATACAAGCATCGAAAAAAATGTCCCTGTTGAATTAATTTTGACCAAGTTTGTTTATTCTTATAATAGAATTTAAAGGAAAAAAAATGGTTTTTAACAAACATCTTTTCTTTGCTCCCATAGCTCACTGAAATTACCTACTATAAATAGTTATAATAAGTTGCGTAATTAATATTTGGGTTATAATGCCGTGTTGCACTTCATCCTTCTTTAGCCATCGTTTCGAACAGCGTTATAGTAAATTCTGGTACTTGACGGTTACGACAAAACTAAACGCCGAAAACCAAATTAATTTCACTAATTATCATACTGAAATACCGGCTCTTAAACGATTAACGCTTGCAACACGGTATCGCTATTTTATACATAAACAACCAACAAACTTCACCGCAATGAGGTTTTTATCCAGTTAAGAATTTTTCCTCATAAAACTTATTAATGTAACATAAAATCAGTCAATTAAATACAACCATCAGATGGTGATAGTAATAAGGCTAATCAGCCGCAGTACTAGTTAGTTAGAAACATGAAGGGTATTGTTATAAGCCCTAGCTAGTTAGAGGATTACGAAAGAATCCATAAAATCAAAAAAAAAAATCACCGCAATCTACACATTTACCCTGATGATGGCCATTGTAACGCAGTCCGAGACGTTAGCTGAATAAGGAGAACCAACACGGCATAATAACGCAATAATTATTCACGGTAATACTTTTGGCAGTGAAAATATCAAATAATTTATTATTATTCAGTTTTTCAGCTAAGATTATATTATGCAGAGGTGCATTTCAAATATTTTGTAAAAGAATTTTAGCTCTACATTGTAATGATCATTATTATAGAACGATTTACAAACAAGCATTGTATAATCTACAGGTTGAAAGTGTTTTAACCTAACTATGCTATAAACCTTAATAAAACCATCTATTTGATATGTTTTTGGCCACGTGTAAACACCATTTTGATAGCTTTTGCACCTGCTAAGTTCTAAGCCCAACACGTCTGTTATCTCAGGTGATCGGGGAACTGGAGAAGGTGGTGGAGGTGTCCTTCCTATTGGTGACCCATATGGGACAACTCTTCAAGATCATTGAATTCTTGAGGAAAAGAGAAAAAATAAGGGAGTTGGTCAACAAATTGGATGGTAAAATTTAATACGTATTGCCTTTTTTATATCAAATATTGACTAATCTAATATTATTGACTTTTACGAGTATATAACCGATTTTTTTTATATTTAAGCCTTAGACACATTACGCTATATTATCCGCGCATAACTTGTAAGTATTATATGTTGGGCTGACACACTACGCTATATTATCCGCGCATAACTTGGGCGTGGTGTGTACGTATTATATGTTGGGCTGACACACTACGCTATATTATCCGAGCATAACTTGGGCGTGGCGTGTAAGTATTATATGTTGGGCTGACACACTACGCTATATTATCCGCGCATAACTTGGGCGTGGTGTGTACGTATTATATGTTGGGCTGACACACTACGCTATATTATCCGAGCATAACTTGGGCGTGGCGTGTAAGTATTATATGTTGGGCTGACACACTACGCTATATTATCCGCGCATAACTTGGGCGTGGTGTGTACGTATTATATGTTGGGCTGACACACTACGCTATATTATCCGCGCATAACTTGGGCGTGGCGTGTACGTATTATATGTTGGGCTGACACACTACGCTATATTATCCGCGCATAACTTGGGCGTGGCGTGTACGTATTATATGTTGGGCTGACACACTACGCTATATTATCCGCGCATAACTTGGGCGTGGCGTGTACGTATTATATGTTGGGCTGACACACTACGCTATATTATCCGCGCATAACTTGGGCGTGGCGTGTACGTATTATATGTTGGGCTGACACACTACGCTATATTATCCGCGCATAACTTGGGCGTGGCGTGTACGTATTATATGTTGGACTGACACACTACGCTATAATCTTCCTCAGGAGAGGGGGTCAGATCGATCGTCAGGGGGACTGCAGCGGAATATCGTAGAAAGTTAAAATTATAATGCTGTAATATGTTTATCTTAACAAACGGGTTGCAATATTTAGAGCGAAGGCATCAGATGAATGCGGTACTACCGATATTACATTTGAAGAAGCGCTCCGAGGAACTAGCGTCATTGATCCCCTCGACACCGGTGCATATTCGGTAAACACGTCAAACGCACGCCCAATATTTATACACGGTTGTTATTCACCACATGAGAACGACTCCTTCTAGAGTTCAACACCTCGGCTGTGGAACGGTATGCCGGAATCCCTCTTACAATTTGGGTATCTTCAAGAATCCTTCCTATCATCGAAAATTGCTTCCACAGAACATCCTCAAAGATGACGTCATAGGCCGCAGGAGGTATTTTTTTTTCAGGGACTTCTTTGTGGAGTTAAAGTAAAATAATAATAAAAAAACAAATCTTCGAGGGAATCATTTATTGGATAAACAGCACCCCTTTCATAGGTCACCCCAAGTAGTTCGCTATGTTTGGTGACTTAGCAGACGTTACCGGGTTCATGGGGTAATATTTATCAAGGTCTTGGCGAAGGATGTGTTTGCACTTCAGTGGGAGGGATGGATTCATACGTCCGTCACTCCTGGACACATTGACCCCCAGATTCCTACTCATCACTCATACCTCCTTACATTCCAAATCTTCCGCTCCTTCCTTTCCCTAATAAGATCCTAAACACAGCACAGGAGGATTTTTTTCCGCAGCTGCGTGGAGCTAATATAAAAAAGCTGATAAAAAATGTACCGAATTAAAAATACGACCATAAATTCAGACAATAAACTTATACTTTACAAAGCTCTTTTTATAACCAATGACAAGTTGTCATTGATAGCCACGTTTCCTCATATTATCGAGTTTGAAAACGATCTTAAACTGACTGGGATTATGTTTTTTTTAATTAAAAAGAGGTTTTTATACTGCAGATGACATTTTCAACCGTAAGATCCCCTCCCACACTGCGATAAAGCTGCGCACCACATACGTAGCGGAGCGGGACACCAAGTTCTTCTTCTACCTGACGCTGACCACTGTGGGCATGTGGGGAATCCTGCCTATGCTGGACCGCGGCGGACAGCGCTTCTTGCCCCTCAAGGCCTGGTACCCCTTCGACATACAACCTTCACCCAAGTAACTAATTCTCTTCATTACTGACATTCATAAATAACATTTAATGTCGCATTAATTCGCCCAAAATACTATTAGTTAGTAATTATTTGGTGTAACATTTTTTTAATATGAACAGAATACAATAACATATATACTAGTGCAGATCCGTGAAAAAACAAGGAATTTGAGAAGCTGAAATTTTATGCTAAAAACAAATATGCTAATTCTTAGACTGGAAAACCTTAAAAGAGTGTACTATGCGATTGTTCAATCTATATTACAATATGGTATTATTGGTTGGGGAGGAACATATAATAAAATTTTGAACCCACTTAAAGTAGTTCAAAGATTGGTAATCAAAGTAATTTTGAAAAAACCATAAAAATTTTAAAATAGACAAAATGTATCAAAAATATTCAATACTTCAAATTTACAAAGAAATGCAGTCAAATACTCATAACTTGCAATTCAATACATCAGCAAGATACCAGAAAACTATTAAAATCCCAAAATTTAACACTAAGCTCATTCAAAATACCTATCTTTATCTAGGCATAATTTATTTTAATAACTTCCATTAAATTTAAAAAATATCGAAAATATTCAGGAATTTCACCTTAAATTAAAAAATTACCTTAAACTATTATAAGTCCAAAATACGTTTACTACTTACATCTAGAAGTAATATTGTTTAAATCTTGTGTTGTTTCTTTATAAATTATTTACCTTAATACTAACATGTACATAATTGAACTAGAATTCCCTCACCAAACACAAGAGCATTGTCTCTTTATGGTGAGGAAAGGCTACTTTAATTTCTATTGTTTTATATCTTTTTTTATCCTGTATACTTATCTATGTAAAAATGTATGTTTTCAAATATTAAATAAAAAAAAAAAAATAAAAAAAACGGTGACAGGATAAATCATCACAATGATAATTCATCACATCTTTAAAAAGTTTTATAAAGTCATGGAAAGTGACACAAAAAGTAAAACAAAAACTTTATTAACTGGGTTAAGTAGGTGAGGTTAGGTTAGGTTTAAATTTTTTTTATCGTTTTTAATGACTTTATATCACTTTTTTAAAAGTGTGTTGAATTGTCACTGTGTTTAGTAATCAAGGATCCGCTAATAACACATCAGAGTAAGGACAATTTATTGATGCAGAATGATAAAAAAAATATACTGCAGAAACTCTTAAGGCGATGCCATACGTAATAATGCAAAATCATGTGTTTTTGGTTTGAAAATTTGGTCGCCTAGAAATATTTCAGATGCTTTGATTAAATACTTCAAGTAGAATACATCTTGGCCTTTGAAATAATCGAGTATTTTTTATATTAGTCTTTTTATAAGCCCAGAAAAAAATAATCTATAGGCCTATGAAAACTGCTTTAAAGTTCAAAATCTCCTACTTACGAACCCATTTTCGGTTATGATTTTATTGCATAATGTGGAAAATTAAGTTATTTATAAAATGATCGGAAAAAAATTAAATATTTATGCTTGAACATCCACAAAATAAAATAAAAGGCACTTTTTGGCCATGTTTTTTTCTTGCATAAATCAAAACAGGCGGATGGTGGATTGATAGCGGCTCAATTTAAAATATTACACGACGTAGTGCATCGCCTTAATGCCCCGTAGTAAGCGTTCAAAGATGGTTTGAAAGGGAGACATATAAATACGAATGTTAGAGGGAGCCCGCTAATATACAAATTTGGTAATAATTAAGATTGAAATTTTTGAAAAAATACGACTCGTTTGAAATAGAGCGAAAATCTCTCGACAAATTGTTTAGTTGCATTTAAAGATTTAAAGATACACTGTGCATAAATCACATACAAAAAGTGTGTGATTTTTTTCTATCAAGGGAATTTCATATAATGAAGGTTTCGGCATATATCTTTACTAATGTATAGATATTATCTTAAAAATAACTTTTTTTTGGGGACTTAAAAACTCCTTATTATAAATCGGTAGAAATTAAGTATGCGAGGCTTAAGGTTAAACGCAAAGCTCGTTATAATCTACGTGTTCATAGATGGCGTTAATTAATTAATTTGATTAAAATACGCTTTTTGCAACAAATTGATATACAATATTAAGACAAATTATTTGTTTGTGCTCGTACAAACGCAATATGAATATGAATAAATAGTTTTGTCCGTAAAAAAACACAATCCTTTTAAGAAAGGCATACAAATACAATATTGGATTGCATCATCTGTAACATAACATAACATGGAGAGCTTTTCAATAATAAAAAAAACTACTTTCATTGGTTAAAAACGTTTAAATAGTTAAAATATTTTTTCCTGAAATATTGAGAAATATAGAATAAAATGTACTTTTCCGAGAATTACTTTTACAACATTAATTCCAAATTCCACAGAATATTTTTTTAGTGTACCTCCTTTGTTTACAAATAAAATGCTTCCATTAATACAATACTGTTCACAGCGGAATGTTGTTGTATTCTTTTCAGGATTATTATATTTGTTATCTGTTGGATCACATTTGAACGTTAATTTCAACTGAATTCATACTTTAAATCAAATATTCGGGATCGTCATTTAAAAAGCATTACAACAAACAACAATGGCTAGTGAAACAATACAAATATACAGAAACAACTCACCTAAAGAATATCAATGACAAACATATTTGATAATTTCGCTTTCCCTCTAATGTAAAAATTAAACATTTATTTAGCGACTAATGTCGGTAAATATTTTTTTTCTAAATAATAAATCCTAACATAATATGAAAGCTTCATAGTTGTTTTCAATTTCTTTTTAATTAACTAACTTCCCGACATCCGATCGAGCTGAAACTCGGCAGATAGACTCGTTGATGACAATGCATGCACAGTGTCGATGCACAGTGTCGATGTCGATGACAATGCATGCACCGTGTCGATGTCGATGACAATGGATGCACAGTGTCGATGCACAGTGTCGATGCACAGTGTCGATGCACAGTGTCGATGTCGATGACAATGCATGCACAGTGTCGATGTCGATGACAATGCATGCACAGTGTCGATGTCGATGATAATGACACGCGGACATATTTGCATTTCTCTGAAATTTGATGACTTTACAGTGGTTAATAATACGAAATGAATGTCGGTTCTACCCAATCGGGATTTGGTTCAGTGGTCAGCGCGATTAACTCCAGTCCCTTTGTAGGACGGTTCAATCCTCAGTCAATACAGAGTAAGATATACAGGGTGTATCGGCACGTACCCGACAAACTTTAACCTTAGCATATTTGGAGTAAAAAATCTTATGTGCACTTTGCTGTCCGGTAACGTTTTTTTTTAATAAAAAAATTATTATTCATATTTTCACCACATGTCACCACTGTTTTATCCTTTGTCAAAGTTTGAAAACCCATCTGGCAATATTTTATTCAAATTCCGTTGAATAATGCACGTGTGTACCTATATTGGAGCACTTTTACAATCACAACGAAATGGCACGGCACCATTCGTCTCATTTTTAACTATTATTATTTAGTGTGTGCAAAAGAGCGAAGACGCTTTTCGACATACTTGCTTATACCAGCTGTTGGACACGAAAAGCAATGCCAATGACAGTGATGTAGTGTGGAATTTTTTTTTTTTTTTTTTTTAATTGAAAAAAAATGCTACCGGACAGCAAAGTGCCCATAACATTTTTTACTCCAAATGTGCTAAGGAATATCTGGTTAAAGTTTGTCAGGTTAGTGCCGATACACCCTGTATTATAGTAATAACATTGTTCTTTACGGGCTGTATATATCAACCCGTAAATATATATTTATTTTTTTACGTATCCAATGCATCGTAAAATTTGTCAGATAATATAGGCGATCGTTCCCTAACGAATATTAAAAAATGTTATGTCTGTCTCGAATTTGATATTGAAATATTTGACAGAAAACCTTGTAAGTATCTTTTGAAATAATTTTTTCTTCTCATCAAATAATCATAAGACATTTAAAAAAACGTACATAATCTAATACTGTCGCCGCGGGAATTATTTATTGGATAACCAACACCTATGCCATAGGTCACCCCAAGTGGTTCGCTTCGTTTGGTGATTTAGCAAGGGTGCCCGCATTCATCGGGTGAGGTGTGTTCAAGAATCACCTAACCACAAGCTGCATGGTGTGCCAACTTGAGAGAGGCTGATTTGGGGAGACCCTTTGACCACTCCAACTGGTGACCCATCGCCTTGCGCCCAGTGGGAGAAATCTATTCATACATCTGTCACTCCTGGTCACACTGATTGCTAAATTCCTACCCAACCCTCATAACCTTCACCTTCCCAGAATTTCTTTAAAAAAAAAGATCCTCCACTCACCATCCCAAACTATGACATGGCCCTCTGGGAAGTTATTGTCTTCAGGTCCTCCTGTATGGGGTTAGTGAAAAATCAAAAAAAAAAACAAACAACCCCAAATTCTACAGCATAAAAATTTAAACAATAATCAAGTGTCTATTGTCGTAGTGCAAATATCGTTTTAATATCAATTATAGAAAATTAACACTATTTACTAATGAATCACTAATCAACACTATTAACAGTAATGAATCACTAATTAACGCTATTAACAGTAATGAATCACCAATTATCACTTTTAACAGTAATTAATCACTAATTAACATTATTAACAGAAATAAATCACTAACTAACAGTAGTGAATCACTAATGACTAATGAGTAGCGTGTAATTAGCCAATGAAAAAATGTATTAAAATTCACTTGACAATAATTATTATCAATTCATGCAAAGCAAAAAGCTAAACCAATCTACGTTATTCAAAAATACTAAATGAAATTAATGCCTAAAGATAACCAGATGGGCTTTAAATGTAGCTTGTCCACTCATATGGCAATATACACTGCAAAGCAAATAATAGAATAATACAAGAAACGAAAAACTACCGTGTACTGGTGCTTCTTACACCTAAGTAAAGCCTTCGACAGGGTCTGTCATAAAACATAATTGAAAGCTAGGAATATACCTACCATATATATAAACACACAATCCCGAAAGCACTCCTAGCGGGAAAATGTCGTACGGTGGGCAAGTACATACTCTCAGCCGATATACTTGCGGTCAGGAGTAAGGCAAGGAGGGTGTATGTCCCCCATCCTGTTTAATGTATACATGGACGAGTTGTCAAGTTGCGTGGATATCAGAGCAGGCTTTCGTATTAACAATGTATGCATACACCATATAAGCTACGCGGACGAAATGATCTTCCTAGCTCCGTCGATCAAGGGATTAAGATTACTGTTGAATATTTGTGAAGAATATGGAAAACAGCACAATATGATGTACAACCCAAAGAAAACGGAATTGATTTTTTTCCACCACAGATACAAGTAAGATGCTCCCCGTGCACCTTAACGAGACAAGAATAAATACATGGTCGAACGTAAAATATTTGGGGCACATTATTAATCAAAACCTATCAGACGATGGCGATATCGAACGACAAAGGAGAAGCCTAAGCATAGTGTCTAATACGATTGCCCACAGATTTTGCAAATGCAACAATAATATTGCATTTAAACACTGTTCAACGCATTCTGTACCATTCTGTATACGTGTGAGACATGGTGTCACTACCGAATTTGCTTGATGGAACGACTAAGAATCCAATATAAAGACGCCTGAGAATCATATTTGGATAGAGAAGATACAGCAGCGTATCGACAACGTTCACGTAATCAGGAATATATGGATTTGCCGGCCTGATGAGACACCGGGACACTGGAGCCAGGATGCGGCTAATGGCCTCCGCCAACACGGTGGTGACCGCAGACTACCAGGACCAATCGCCACTCCTGAGTGAGCGCTGGGCCCAAGCTCACTCACAACCACGCCATGCATAGTTGTCTTTAATTGCTAATTTATTTTTCTTAATATATTTTTGCATTTTTCACATCTATTAAACAAAAATATGTATGTCTACATGAGACGTGTGGGATTGCACTAACCTCCCCACTTCCTGGAATAAAAAATAAAATAAATAAATCGACATAAATTAATCTCAGTGGTACTTCTGAGACAAAAGGAATCGTACACTAGACAAAATGGTTCTACTGTTTTATTAATTTAGGCGAAAGTCTGCTATATCGCTCTACATGCAGTATACAGTTCGCTTTGCTCTATATGCAGTATATAAGTCTGTGCACTGGCGACGCGATGCACCATAGAGTAGGTAAATTATATGACATGGAGCACAACTTATCGATTTGTGTAAACGGTGCTAAAATAACATGAAGCATTTCAGAGGGGATGTAGTATGTTAACGCGACCACTCTATGTGATAAAGCACTAAACTATATCCTTTATCTTTTTGAAAAATATGTTATCACTAAACGGTGATATGTCTTGGTTTTTAAGAATATTCCAAAGTTCCATATCTCGTGAATGAAATTTCAGTAAATTTGATTATTCCAACTCAATTTTTTTCTGATTTATGTATAGGTTTGGCCCATTTGGGTTTTACATAAAAAGACAAAATATTAAAGAATATAAGCACATAATAGTAACAATAATTAAACTAATAATAAAAATAACATAATATCAATTATTTATTAACAAACTGATCACAGCTAAGGACACAGTAAGTTTCATTCCTCACACGATGCAATCTCTGAGAACAAGAATTGTACATAAAATTAGTGCGAGAAGCAACTACATTAAATGGATTATGGAGACTAGTGTTGTGTCATTGAACGGAGAAAAATCAGTATTACTAATTTATTAAGAATCTCTTTAAATTATTGGTAACCTGGTTTAAAACGGGATTGCAGGCCTGGATCCAACGGGATTCCGTACAACACTAGTCTCCATAATCCATTTAATGTAGTTGCTTCTCGCACTAATTTTAAGCGCATTTCTTGTTCTCAGAGATTGTATCGTGTGGGAACGAAACTTACCGTGTCGATTTTATTAACATTGCAATCTACATGCATGTGTGCAATTATCCTTAAATGTAATTAAATTGGTATTACGTGATTGTTAGTGTAATTATAATTATTGTTACTTTTTCTCCGTGTGAGTACGCGATAATTCATACTTAAAAATAATTCAATATCACTAAATTTTCTTCGCTCTTTGATCTCAAAATTCGCAAATTTAAATAATTTGAATCAGTTTCTAAGCTAATTTAAAATGTTAAATAAGGATTATTAAATTGATAAATTTGGCTAATCGCTAAAACTTTTAAGCAAACAGCTTATTTTAGATAATTGAACTCTCACTTATTAATGTCAAATAGCCTACATATTTGACTATTGAGCTTAGGGTGAAACATAAACTTAACACATTACGCACGCGAATAGTCGAAGATATCACCTTTTTAATTAATTCCAAATGTTTGCGTGTCAATGTTGAACCTATTACAAACTTTGATTGCTGATTTTCGATAAAGTTTTCGTTTTGCGTACCTGCTTTTCGTATTTTAAGGTCCTTACCAATCAACATGTTAAAAATTTTACACAACTGAACAACCATTCATGTAGGGTAAATGGTTGTTTATCAGTTGTATGAAATTTAAAAAAAACCTTTATTATAATTTTACACAATTGTAAAATTATCTTTCATGTAGGATAAGTGGTTCGTTATCAGTCGTTTAAAATTGAAAACATGCAGGTAAGAGTTAACAAATTTTGAATTGTGGTGTAGTTTTTTCCATTGATGGTTTTCCATGAGATATTTGGTACTTTTTAAAAATGATCATTTCGATTTCTCACATATCTTATGGGTTTCCCGCTTAATTGTTTTTCAGATTAATTTGTTTAAATTAATCCAAAGACTAACAGATAATGCTGAGATTGAACAAGACCTTGTTAGCACCATTCTACTCGTTAACCCATTGCACTATGACACCGTTATATGCACTGCTATACCGCTATGTGGAAGCAAGTGCAAAGGCGTGCAATCTATAATAATTTTTCAATTATGTATTTTTACTTGATCCGTTTTTGTCACCATCCCGAAGTTCTTAGATGTTAATCATAGTTTTCATTTGCAGTGTTTGAAATTCATATGTATATATTTTGTCCTTCCAAGTTACCAGCTGGTGTATTTGTACCAGATGATGACGGTGATGGTGAGCGCCAACTGCAACCTGAGCCTTGACTGCCTGACGTCCGGCATGATGGGCATCATTGGAGGCCAGCTCAACATCCTCAAGCTAGACCTCGTTAGCATTTGGCAGAAGGCAGTTACCCCGAAAGACAGAGGTAAATAATTTATTTATCCAAATAATCTAACCAATTCTGTATTTTTCAAACTGTCAAGAAACCGGCTCGAAGGACCTATCAGCATTGATCCCCTGTGAAACAGTGCACGAGTGGAACACCCTTTCAAGGTTGATGTCGGCTTCAAAAGAAGAGTCACTCTCCGACATCTGTTAATCCTTATTCATGCCTTCCTAAATCTAAATCCCTTCCTTTTTTACCTTAACCTTGCACAGGAGGCCCTGAGGAAAATAATTTCCATCAGGGTATTTTTTGAGGAAAGGAAGGAACAAAAAATCTGGGAAGGAAAGATGTATGAGGGGTAGGTGGGAATCTAGGGATCAATGTATTCAGGAGTGACTGACGAATGATCTATCCCTCCCACTGCAGCGCAATGCGAAGTGTGATCAAGAGAGACCAGTAGGAGAGGTCAAAGCTGGTGGACAGGCGTATCCTGAACCTACCTCACCCGATGAACCCGGACATTCCTAATAAATCACCAAACGTAGCAAACCAACTGGATGCCAACCTATGGCAGAGGTGTTGGTTATCCAATAAATGGTTCCCCCGGGGCGGCGATATCGAAACCCGCCTCTCAAATTAACCCAGCCCTTACCTTTACTCCACGATGCTGCTAAACCGGGTGGCGACAGCGTTCACTCTACACCAGGGGTAGGGAACATTTTTGCCGTGGCCATTTGAATGTTTGTAGTATAGCCTGTGGACCGCACGTAGATTTCTGCGGGGGGGAGGGGAGTCAGAATTCTCAATATATTATTATAACCTCATTTTACAAGAATCAAGAAAAAATGGAAATTGCGTGATCAAATGTCAACGTGGAACAATGAAATGATTTTCCTCAGAATTTTGCAGCAGATGGTGTAACTTTGTGTGAGTCTCCAGCTTTGATTAAAACCCAGCTTAGATGTATAAACTATCTGCATATTCAATTTTGTAACTGCACTTTGAACACGATTGTATTTTATAACACGCGTCAGAAGATAAATACACTACTGGAATTTTATCGTTGCATTCTGAACTCAAAACTGGTTTTAACTTAAGAGTTAATCCTTGTATGAGTTCCCAACTTTTATTGAATCTACACACGGAACACGAAAATGGTTCTTTCAGTTTTAGCTGCACATAGTCGCCAAATAGATTTATAAAACTGCATTATAAGATGAGAATAGTTTCCTTCTTAAATGCATCTGCAGATGAATACACAACTGTGATTTTATCTAGTTAAACTGGGGAAATTAGAAATTAGTGTTTTTTATATTCTTTTTTGTGGTCCGGAGTTTCCACATCCCTGCTCTACACCATACAGGCATCGGCTCTCTTGTGAGGAGTAAAAATATAAAGACTAAAGTCAAACTAGCTTCTTAATTTTCAAGTTTTTTTTTTCATATAAATCCAAAGACAATCATCAATTATTACAGCAGTTTACAAATACAGAGGGCCGTTAATTTTTTTTATGTTCAGAGTTTTGTAATTTACTTGTAGTATGATTAGTAACAATTATTTTTAGGGAAGTCGGGTATAATTTGATGTTTTTTTATGATCATTAATCCAGAAATCGAAGCATAAATACAAATTCCACGGAATTGGTCACGCCCACGCCTGCACAAAATGGAAAAATGACAAAGTATTCGATTTCAAAGGAAAACAGGAAAGAATTTGTTGTTCATGTAGAACAGGGTTAGATACTCTACCTCTAGGACATAGTGGCTCGTATTTCAGTGGTTTAAATAAGGCAAGCTTAGTTGTTCTACAAGCTGCAAGCATAACCTTCGATTTTATCACTGCAGCATTAAAATAATGATGTATGTAGGAATGCAGGTAAATTAAATTATTGTCAGCTTATTTTTAACAGAAACTAGGTATAGTTAAGAAAGTGGAGTTGAAATATGAATGTGCTAAATAAGCACCGGGTACGAACGTAGGTACTGACCTCAATCGGCATTGTGAACTTTTATGAATTCATATTATTTTTGTAATATTATATGGGTATTTTTTTCTTTTGTTAACCACATAACAGAAATCCAACAAGGGTTTACAAATGTAGGGATTTATAATTAGGTTAACTAGAAATTCAAACAATATTAAGTGTATTAAACTGCTATATTTTTCCTTTGTTATAAGTCAACTTGAATATAATTCTCTCGTCTGGATGACATGATTTTTTTAAATAGTGTCATCTGTTGGACGTAAAAGCAACACGAGCTATTGTTTGTCTATCTGCACAGACAGAAAGAGCCACAGCAACGCGTGATGGGGTACAGCTAGTGTTTTACATAGAATAAATTAATGAAAAATGGTACAAAATTACTGTCGAATAAAAGAACGTCGGATAATCGGTTCTTCTGTTTAAAGATAAAAAATAAATGAAAATTAATCTCTTCCTAAAATTCTAAGATTCTAAACTTATTGAGGTAATCGATTATACTTTTATTTTCAGACTTAAACAAAACTGGTGTATCACACATAGAAGATTTTCCCGATAAATCGAACACTGAAAAGTTAAGAGATTGCATCAAACATCATCAGGCAATTATCAAGTAAGTAATTCTAATGATTATTATGAATAACTTATAGATAAATGTCATCATTCCCCTTAAAAGGAACCAAGAAGGCTTGAAAACGAGCTAAAACAAGCAAGATTGGAGAGATAAACAGAAGGTATGGAATCAAGAACTGTAAAAAGAGCTTTCAATCTACTTTCATCGTCGACTAACAATATTATATTGATGATCTTCATCCTTCCACTGCCAGTACCATGCCTCACTGCCATTCATTTTGGTAGGTACCAGCACTCCACTGTGGACTATTAGCTTCGCTACTTTGAATTTTTTTTTGTTAGCGCTAGTCATAATAATTATTGTCGCATGATTTTCCATAAGTGCATTAGTAGCCAAAAATAGTCCATTAAAGGTTTTTTTTATAAACATTGATAAAAAAAATCCTTCCTTAGTCCGGTTCTATTTGACTTTTCGCTAACCTGAATATAGTGAACATATTTCTCGCAAGTAGATAAGTTCTGGGAAAAATAATTTGCTACCATATTTTGTGCACGTAAAACCTTTCTGGAATGGATTGTTACGAACTCGGTGGGATAAGAATAAAAAAACATGGCTTTCGTTTAGTGTACTTACTCAAGAAAATCAAATAAAAATATTAAATAACCTTCATACATCATTTTGAGATACCTAATTGAGGTTTCAACTTTCCTTTGGGTGGAAATATTCGGACAGAAAAAAACAAAGAAAAGGAAAATTAATTTTTAGCCATCCGTTGTAATGAAATTAATATATCATTCTATATTTTACATCATTGTCTTCACGTCGTTGAAACAAATTTTACCAATTAATACCAGTCGCATTTCTAAAGAAATGGGAGCAAGCTTTAAAAAGTTTCAATTATTTCAAGCTGTGTTTCTCGCTAGGTCAATCCTGAAGATTATTTTCAACAGTCTGAAATTTGGTGAAATTACAAGTTTTTTTCGTGGATGCTAACAATATTAATTGATATTATTACCATTTATTTTTTTCCGACTTTATGTCCGGGTTAAATCGTCCCCACAGGAAAATCTAAACCCTTCCACACACTTTTCCATAAATGATCATCTAGTCAATCCAAATTATGCAAGTGCATTATATAAGCATAATAAATACAAAATTAGATATTAGATAATGTTAATTAAGTGTTTATCCCAAGTGACCTACCAGGTAAGTATTGTACTGTATATTATCTCCATAAATAGTTAAGTAATAACATAGATCACTGTAGAAATGTATTATAAATTTGTACAGCGTCTTTGAGGTGATTTTGCACAAAAACGGCGCTATACAAGTCATCCAATTATTATTATTATTATTATTAAAATAATACTAGAACAACACGTCAAATCACCAGAGATCAAATGGGATCATAATTCACCGACTCCAGATATTTTCATAATTGATATTATTATTATAGAACATTTAAATATAAGTTAGTAAATTATGCAGGGAAAATGAAACTCCTGAGTGATCCAAATATTCATTTGGAGACATCCTTAACGACAATTAGTCAAATTAAAACAATACAATCATTGGGAAAACTTTAAATAATAAAACCATAATGGCATAAAAATTGAAGCAATTTGTTTTTTCATTATGCGTATCTAATTGGAAATAATAAAACATATCATATGTGGCCAAATAATAGCTTTATAATGCCTTCAGAGGGCGAAACAGCTGTCAAGCGCAATAATAATTACATAGCAGAATTTGTTCACAGATAAACTCTTATTGTATTTTTATATAAATTTAATAATTATATTATTGAATATATGAAAGGAAAGCTATCGCCCTTGTTTGTAAATCTCTCTTACGTTTTTAAAAATATTACTAAAGATCCAAAAAGAAGATGTTTCCACCATTTTTCATCCATAAATATAAACCCTCGGTTGGGGCCAGCGCCACAACACATTAAGTTACTCGTGCTTTCAGATTTCTGGTGAACTACTTTTGTTGAAGACAAAAGTACTACATTTTTGTGTACAGCTACGAAGAACAGATCTCCGCAGGCGAATACAAAATTACACTATATGTACTTCCCTATGAATATGTGGACTACTCGACTATTCCAGATATTTTAAAATCTGTTTTATCTCTGTCTTATTTTGTATGTGATGACAACACCAAAGTCCCAACTGCCGGGGGCGCCAGTAGAACTATTATACCCCAATATTTGGTAGTTGAATGTAATGAGGGCAATGGGGGGGGGGGGCTGAAAGGTCCGTTAAAGTTTGGAAGGGGGTTTAGAGGTAGTTTAGATTAGATGCTTGAATATTCAGGAACATTTCAGTTTGGGTTTTGTGAATGTCGTGCACTATGTTGAATGATGAAATTTTGGAATATTATTATTTGGTTTGTTTAGCATTATTAGGTTAGGACATAATGGATTAACTCCGGTACACTTTTAAAGCGAATATTCTGAAATGGATTGTTTTAAAATGGATTACTTGCAAACAGAACATTCGATATTGGACATCCGAAAATGAAACAATTTTAAATTTGATAATGTACATTTGAACATACATAGAGCATTCGAAAATGAAACATTCGATATTGTAAAATTCGACAACAGAACATTACTCGTCGAATCAGTAAATTTTTGCCAATCTTATAATACACTAGCTGACTCAGCAAACGTTGTTCTGCAATATAAATTATTTATAGTGAATATTTCGGTTGTTAAATATAAAATAACGAATGTATTGTAAGTGTGTGGGGATGGGATCTATGGCAGAAAGATGAATGGAGCACTGAAGACGATGACCGCCGATAAAAACAAAAAACAACAACCATTCATTTTCTCAATTCAATGTGTTCCATTAAAGTAACGGACATATTCATTGTTCGATCTTTGAAAAGTTAAATGAAAAGTGAAAAATATCAATATATTTTTTATCCTTAAGTAGGAAAATGAAATAAAGAAAATCAATATTAATTTCGAAGAGCGATTGAGAGTACAATATTTTTGTCAGTCCGTCGTTATCTAAAACAAATAAGCTCGATGGTTTGCCCACGCGAGAACATGCCAATTATAATTGTCCATGTGAAAAACATGGTGTGCCGAAATTTAAGCAAAAAAAAAATTGATTTCATTCAGCTCGTGCTTCTTGATATTGAGATTTACGCAATTGCGACATGCTTTTGTATGTGATGACAACACCAAAGTCCCAACTGCCGGGGGCGCCAGTAGAACTATTATACCCCAATATTTGGTAGTTGAATGTAATGAGGGCAATGGGGGGGGGGGGCTGAAAGGTCCGTTAAAGTTTGGAAGGGGGTTTAGAGGTAGTTTAGATTAGATGCTTGAATATTCAGGAACATTTCAGTTTGGGTTTTGTGAATGTCGTGCACTATGTTGAATGATGAAATTTTGGAATATTATTATTTGGTTTGTTTAGCATTATTAGGTTAGGACATAATGGATTAACTCCGGTACACTTTTAAAGCGAATATTCTGAAATGGATTGTTTTAAAATGGATTACTTGCAAACAGAACATTCGATATTGGACATCCGAAAATGAAACAATTTTAAATTTGATAATGTACATTTGAACATACATAGAGCATTCGAAAATGAAACATTCGATATTGTAAAATTCGACAACAGAACATTACTCGTCGAATCAGTAAATTTTTGCCAATCTTATAATACACTAGCTGACTCAGCAAACGTTGTTCTGCAATATAAATTATTTATAGTGAATATTTCGGTTGTTAAATATAAAATAACGAATGTATTGTAAGTGTGTGGGGATGGGATCTATGGCAGAAAGATGAATGGAGCACTGAAGACGATGACCGCCGATAAAAACAAAAAACAACAACCATTCATTTTCTCAATTCAATGTGTTCCATTAAAGTAACGGACATATTCATTGTTCGATCTTTGAAAAGTTAAATGAAAAGTGAAAAATATCAATATATTTTTTATCCTTAAGTAGGAAAATGAAATAAAGAAAATCAATATTAATTTCGAAGAGCGATTGAGAGTACAATATTTTTGTCAGTCCGTCGTTATCTAAAACAAATAAGCTCGATGGTTTGCCCACGCGAGAACATGCCAATTATAATTGTCCATGTGAAAAACATGGTGTGCCGAAATTTAAGCAAAAAAAAAATTGATTTCATTCAGCTCGTGCTTCTTGATATTGAGATTTACGCAATTGCGACATGCTCACACGCATATTCTCGGTATCTTGTTGGATTTGTATGTCTGTTCTTTCTGCTCTTCTATTTCGCAGGTTTGTTGCTTTATTCGTTCGACGGTCCAAATGGGCCCCCTTGCGTCTTGCTGGCATTGTTCACTGTAATTCACGCACATAAATATATAAATTAAAATAAATCGTACAAAATTATGCACGCACTGCGTTGTGATAAATAACAAATGCCAAATGAAATGTCAAACTGTCGCGACGCTTCTCGTGAATGACTTGCGCATGTGTGGATGAATGTTTGATGAGGCGAACGCAGCGCCATTTGTTATTCAACAACGTAAATAATTTCGTTCGCTTTGAAATATGAACGACGGTTAAATTTTTTCATACATAAATACCAAAATCACTATTAAAAAATGGTCGGGTGAGGGTAGGAGGGTGAAAATTTAGGTTATAGATATTTTTGATTTCAAATAATATCAAAAAATATTTTTTGCCAAAAAAAACAGAAAAATATTCTGGATAGGGACACCCTATTTACCTAACTGTATGAAACAATTATACATAGAAAAAATCATAATAATCGGCCGAGCTGTTTCGGAGGAGTGCGACCACAAACACCGTGACACGAGTTTTTTTATATATGTACCTATATAGATTTAAAAAAATACTACTTTCTGTCTGTAACTCAGGTTCAATGAACTTTAAAACTTGGATTTGCTTTAAATTTAAGGGGCATAAAAGATTAAAAATTGGAACTGATTGTTGGTACAATTCAGCCAATCGATAAAGTAGATACAAAAATATTTTATTTTATTAATAACTCTATACTTTAAATGAGTATTTCTTTTGTTTAATTTTTAAAATTTACTAATGGTGTTAATTTGAAAGAGAAATTTGTGGTCATTCAATTGACAATGATTATTTTTGAAAAGCAATGATCCCGAGGCAATATTTTGTTTTCATAATTACGTTCAGTCTTTAGTGCCACAATGAAATGCTTTAAATTACGAATAACTCTTTTTAAATATGAATACCGCACAAGAATCCCAACTGCTCACAACCGTCTGGAGCCAGCGAGACTATGGTAGTGAGGCTGGAGGTAGTGGGGAGGGAAAGGCGATGGGAAAGGAGGAGGAGTACCTGGCTATTCAGATCTGGTCACCAAACACGGCTAAAAATCATAAAAAGCAATTTTTCAATTCCGAATGGTGGTCTTACACCAGGGCGATACTGAGAGTATCTTCCACTCGTGAACGTGCCGAACGTATAATATGTATTATTCAAAATGAGTAAATTGCGAAATAACACAAATCAAATCAAATCGAAATAATCAAAATAAAAATTTATTTTTGAAGACAATATTAGCGATTCTTAGGGCAATGCACTACGTCGTGTAATATTTTGAATCGAGCCGCCATCAATAACATTCCTTACGTAGGTGGCGATAAGGCTTAAATTCCCGCTTAACACCATCCAGCTGTTTTGATTTAGGCAAGAAAAAAACATGGACAAAAAGTGCCTTTTATTTTATTTTGTGTTCAGGCATAAATATTTAAATGTATTCCGATCATTTTTTAAATAACTTAATTTGCCACATTATACAATAAAACCATAACCGAAAATGGGTTCGTAAGTAGGAAATTTTGAACTTTAAAGCAGTTTTCATAGGCCTTATTTTTTTTTCTGGGCTTATAAAAAGACCTATGTAAAAAATACTAGATTATTTCAAAGGCCAAAATGTATTATACTCGCGGTATTTATTTAAAGCATTTTTTTTCACAAATTTTCGAACCAAAAACACATGATTTTGCTTTACTACGTAGTGCATCGCCTTAAACGAAAATTTTAAATAGTAATATTGTCTTCAATAATTAAATGGTACGATTTGAGGATTTACTCACTAATTTTTTCCAAAAATAAATGAAATTTACTTGCGCACACCGGGACTTATATCTGCGACCTTTGTCTTGCTAATCGAGAGCCTTACACCTCAGCTACGGAGGTGATAAAAATTGCCTTGAAACCCCCGTGTTCATCTAATCCCTAACCATAACCTCGACATGCAATCTACCGAATACTAATGGTAATTTCTCGACCACATGAATGAAAACACAATTTTACATCGTTTTCCGACAAAACAATGCACAAATCCAGATTTATCTGATAAAACTTGATATTTAAATGTTATCAAGGATCAGCTATTCTAAATTTTGCACGTAAGTAAATATTTTCCATCTCAAACCATTGCTTTTATTACTTACTAAGGAAAACTCCAACAAACTTCAAGTGTTTGCTTGTGTACGAAGAAAATTTATTACCGGTCCAAAATGTTGGATACGATTTACTTCAATCAGAAGTTAGCCAAGAGGAGAACCATTTCAAGCCATTCCTTAGTAATGGAATACTAAAATATTTTGTTTACAGCGGGAAACGTACCGCGGATTGAGTAATTACTGTTAGCCGGAACGCAACCCAATCATAACCGGCCAAATAAATTGGGAAATTCGGTTCCTCTTCAACCTGGCCGGGAAAATGTTTGTAAACAGGTAAATTAAATTTTGAATTGGAAACCTCGGAACGAAGCGTATTGTGAAAAATTAAGCCATTTTAGTAAGTGTTAAATAAATATACACAAAATACGCACATATCATTTTAAAAATACTTTATAGTAGATAGATAATAATGAAAAGTAATTATTTCAGTTTCCGAAAATGTAAAATACTGCATTTTGATAGTTATTTCGTTAAAATTAAACCCGATTTTTACTTGGCGTCCATTGTTGTCGATGTCATAATTTTAGCTCTTTTAAGCACATTTTTCATAACATTATCGTAGACTTCTGGCGATATTTCAGCAATTTCGTTTCGAATGTTGTTCTCAAGCATCGAGGTTGTGGTTGGTTTATTGGTGTACACATTTTCCTTCGAGTACACCAATAGGAAGAAATCAGTAAAGTCAAATTTTAAACTTATTATTCGCCGGCACATGATCAACACCAAAGAAGTCACGTAATTTTCACGGCGTATTTACAATTGAATAATTATTAAAATAAATAAAAAATAACAATGTATTTATAGCCCAGTCAATGAAGGTTTTGTGTCGGAACTAATTCCCCGGAAGCTGAATTTTTCACAGATGTTAGAAGACCTTTAGACATGTATTTTTACAAAAGTCCCCGACTTTCCCCCTTGTGCTTCCTTCCCCACCCCCTCTTGAATATATTTTTAAAAGCCTTTCGGAATACGCTAATATCTTCTTAACGGTTTTATAAAATCAGATTATTTATTTTTTGTTTAGTTTTTAATTAGTCATTCTAAAAAATTGTATTCTTTCATTTTTGCGAGAAAAGCTATACAATCGCTACAATTTATTAGTAAAGGAAAAAAATCAGTTTTTAAAATAGTATTTCAGAATATATTTGCACATAACTTTTTTCTGAGCCTGTTAACGAAAAAAAATAAATCAACAAAACTTGTAGACAATACTTTTAGCTATAAAATAATGTATATAATGATGGTTTTTAATTTATAATAAGGCACGTACGCTGTTAATAAGGAGCACGGCGCGCGGCGGCTCGAACGCGCAGCGGTTCGCGGCGCAGCGAGAAATTACAAAAACCTAAGGAAAATAATGATTAATTCATGTGTTTGCTTTTTTTATAACAAATTCATTTAACGTTGAAGAGTTATATTGTTATTTACCAGTTTTAGTTCGGAGGGGAGGGGGGTAATATAAATATTTTCCCCTGCCCAATGAAGCGCTTTCATTATCCACCAACCGCCGTGCCACGGTCTGGCTAAACAGTCATATTATGTTGTATGATTGTTTGTTACTTATTATTTAAATAAAGGTATGTGGGAAATTTATGAGAATCAGTTTACGCGTCCTCAACAGTAACCCACATGCTCCATGGACATGAATATTCTCGGGCAAACGGAGCCTACACTTTAACAGCAGCGTCTCAAGAGACAAGTCCACGCAATGAGAGAAGAATACTGAGATATTGAAGGGAAATTAAGACAAATAGAAAATATGTATCAAGATTTAGTTACGTGGAAAAAAAAAATGGAGGATGTTAATAATGATGACAATCTAAAAGAGACGATTCCATATACTGAAGCAAGTGAAGACAGGATTAAGGAATCATCGAGTAGGACTGCCAAGTTGTGGCTTTACTTTCTACATTGTATCGACCTCATGCTTAGATTTATATTTGCAGAGAAGTCCGGGAATCGGAAAATGCACCTAAATACTATTGTTGATATGCTTCCATTTTTCCACCCGGCAGGACATTTATCATACGCAAAATCAGCACATATGTACGTTCAAAGTATGTTGCAACTCAAATCAAGAATAACTAAAGAAGAATATAAACTATTCACTGAAAATGGGTACTTTAAAATAAGAAGAAGCGACAGATATTGGTCCGGTACGTGGACGGACATGATCATAGAGCAGTGTCTCATGCGACCAATGAAGTCAGTAGGAGGTTCGACACTTGAGCGCGGAATCACTGACGACGCTTTGTCAAAGTGGAAACTTGGAACCACTTACTGCGTGAAAGTGCAAGAGAGCATTGAAGAATTCATCGGTATAGAATTTAATTTTACTGAACAGCATGTTGACCTGCTCGAATCACGGAAGAAAAGGGATGAGCTGGATATAGGAAAATATACATCATGGCTAAGACAGCACAGTCCGTTCACCAAGCTTTCGGGGGAGCTGGTGTCTTTATCTTTAGGGTTTATTTCAGATAATAGTGTCAATTGTGATAACGCTTATGAGGTGGGCCTGGCAGCTATGCAAAAAATGAAAGGATGTAATTTTGGAGATATACGACTGAAAAGGAAAGACATGGTGACTACCCAGCAAGATTCAAATCCGCAACTGTTAGGACGAGACAAGTTGCAGTAAACCCCCAGCAGCTATTTAACAGAATACTGTGCATTAGTGATAGTCCTAGCAAGCTTTAGACCTACTTAGGATATGAATTGGCTTCAAGACCCCTTCTATTTTTGATGAAGTCTCCCTTCGTAAAGGAACAAAATTATGTATGGCCAAAGTATTTAGCGAAAGTATTCATGAAGAAGTTGATTTGGAAAATGCTGCAATAGTCATCGATGGGGGATACCTCCTACACTCTGTTGTTTGGCAAACTTAAACTACTTACGGAGACATCATTAAATCATGCTCACGTTTCGTCCATACTAAATTTGGCAAACATTCTATTGTCGTTTTCAATGGATACCCTGAAGAACCAACTGTAAAATATGAAGAGCAAAGACGAAGGTCGGCTAACAACTCATCGTGCGATATTGAATTAAACTTCACTACACGTTGTTTGACTAAGAATGAAGCTTTTTTATCTAATAAGAAAACCAACAAAAATAATGATTGAAGCACTGTGTCATGAATTTAGTGAATCTGGTTTGAAAACAGTCACGGCCACAGGTGATGCCGATATTGACATTGTACTGGCATCGAACAACTCAACATCTTCTCTAAAGTGATTGTTGTTGCCACGGATAGTGATCTTTTGGTATTACTTGTGAGTCTTGCACCTGAAAAATAATCTATTTTTTTCTGTAAAGATGTTGGTGGAAAGGCCCCTTCAAGAACTTTCTACGTCATAGAGAAACCTATAATGTTACATAAAGATATTCAAAAACACATTCTATTTACCCATGCCATTACGGGCTGTGATACGACCCCATCTTTATATGGGTTAGAAAAGATAAAAGCTGTTGATTTGATGAAAAACAATCCCGAAGCAAAACGCGCAGCTGAGGCATTTCTGGAAAAAGATCCAACTGAAGAGAACTTGTTGCAAAATGGAGAAAAATTCGCTCTCGCCATGTATGGTCTTGGTAGCTACTCTAATTGAAACGAAGTTCGATACTATAAGTTTACCAGACTAACGACAAAATCAGCTTTTAAATCTAAATTTGACTTGGCAAAACTACCACCGACTTCAGAATCGTGTCATCAACATTTGTTGAGAGTTTATTTGCAAGTACAGTTTTGGTTAGGAAACAAAGTAAACTCTATAAACTGGGGATGGAGGTACGAAAATGTAAATGAAAATGGTGGAAAGAAGAAATTTTTGAAACCATTTGCTCCTGATGACCTTCTTTATATGGTGTCCTGTTCCTGCAGGTCTGGATGTGGAAATTACTGTGGCTGCAGAAAATCTGGATTTACCTGCTCTGCCATGTGCTACAACCGTAACGGATTATCATGTCTGAACACACCCCAGTATGACGAATAAATGGAAGACTCTCTTGACTAGAAAATTATTTGAATATTTGCCTAATTTTGTCATAGATAATATTGATAAGTAGGTATATAATATAATTTACACACCGTTTTGTCATTATAATATTTTTAGATGTACCTATATTTTAAAAAGCTTAAACCATTTTAGATTTATGCACTATTTTAAGTGATTTGTTGTTTCGGTATTTTATTGTTGATAGGTGCACATAATAAAACAAGTGAGAATTTCCACAAAAGATTTTTTAGAACTTCGCCATAACATAAGGTCTGCAATATTTTAATGTTGTGAAAGGGTAGTCCCACGCTGTTGTAGGTATTTTTGGCTTATTTCACATAACTTTATTTAAATAATAAGTAACAAACAATCATTCAACATAATATGACTGTTTAGCCAGACAGGGGCACGGCGGTTGGTGGATAATGAAAGCGCTTCATTAACCCCTAACCTCCGAACTAAAACTGGTAAATAACAATAAAACTCTTCAACGTTAAATGAATTTGTTATAAAAAAAGCAAACACATGAAATAATCATTACTTTCCATAGGTTTTTGTAATTTCTCGCTGCGCCGCGAACCGCTGCGCGTTCGAGCCGCCGCACGCTGTGCTCCTTATTAACAGCCTACGTGCCTTATTATAAATTAAAACCCATCATTATATACATTATTTTATAGCTAAAAGTATTGTCTACAAGTTTTGTTGATTTATTTTTTTTCGTTAACAGGCTCAGAAAAAAGTTATGTGCAAATATATTCTGATATACTATTTTAAAAACTGATATTTTTCCTTTACTAATAAATTGTAGCGATTGTATAGCTTTTCTCGCAAAAATGAAAGAATACAATATTTTAGAATATTTAATTAAAAACTAAACAAAAAATAAATAATCTGATTTTATAAAACCATTAGTGAGATATTAGCGTATTCCGAAAGGCTTTGAAAAATATATTCAAGAGGGGGTGGGGAAGGAAGCACAAAGGGGAAAGTCGGGGACTTTTGTAAAAATACATGTCTAAAAGTCTTCTAAAATCTGTGAAAAATTCAGCTTCCGGGGAATTAGTTCCGACATTGGGTCTTTTTTTCCCTTCATTGACTGGGCTATTATTTTAAGTCCTTGTTGTCGTGTTAGATGGTCCATAGTAAATTGCTTTGCCTCTCTATGAGTTTCAAATGCCAACTGACAAATACCATCCAAACCTAAACAACGACCAAACAAAATCGACCTGAAACATACAACTTACCCTGTATCTAATTGGTGAATTTTATATTATCTTTTTTTAATTTATATTTTCGTAATACGAGTATATTATGTATTTTACTTCACATATTAATATTCTACTGTCAAGAGGTCGCACAGTTACACATTGGAACTTGTGCATAATAATATATGAATGATTGAATTGCGAAAAATTTATTGATGAACAGCATTTTATCTTACCCACTCCTACTTTGTTTTGTTTGATTTTGAAGATTTGATACATATTACAGGTGGTAATTTTTATTGTATTCAAAATGAACTTTTTTTCAATTCTCTTGTTCAGTCGAATAACATACCTACGAATAGCAAGCAACGTGCTCGCTGAAATCAACCGTAGTAATAAAAAAATAGCTCTTTTATCTCGAACTCGAGTGGAAGATACTACCAGTATCGCCCTGGTGTAAGACCACCATTCAGAATTGAAACGTTGCTCCAAATGGCTTTAGCTGTGTTTAGTGACTAGATCTGAATAGCCAGGTACTTCCCCACCTTCCTCTTTCCCTTCCCCACTTACCTTCAGCCTCACAACATCCCCCAATTGGGGATGCCATAGTCTCACTGGCTCCAGACGGGAGCAGTTGGGACTCTTGTGAGGTATTCACTATAAAAATAAAAAAAAGAACAGTTATTCCCTATAAATAATATAGTGTGCGAATACCATAGGTCGTAAACTATTATGACCGCACGTTTAAATTAGTTAAATATTCTCTTGTGCCAACTTCCGATCGATCAGAATAACACAATTGTTTAGCATTTGGCACTGTGAGTAACAGAAGTTATTTAATATTTACGGTAAATGTTTATATCCGCATCAAATGAACACGAGCAGACCTCGAATTCCAAACAGCCGATTTTCGTACAATTCAATTATTTGTACATTCATTTTACAGTAACCAATCATTTTTTCGTGCATTCAATCGACTATACACCGTGTTCGGAAAATAGTGGCACAAGCAGGAAATTGGTGAATCTACATAACGTTTGGAGTTGATTTTGTGGTATAACTTTTTGATATCGGGTAAATAAAAATCGAAGATGAAATTTTTTTTAAACATATCTGCAAAAAAACGGTTGCTGCGGGGTAACTATCAGCTTTTAACTCTTTTAAATTGCGTTTAAATACGAAAATAAAAAAATTGTATTTTGGGTTCTCTACAACTATATGATGTTGATTTTCCT
Organism: Hesperophylax consimilis; assembly: GCF_061612785.1. Taxonomy (NCBI): domain Eukaryota; kingdom Metazoa; phylum Arthropoda; class Insecta; order Trichoptera; family Limnephilidae; genus Hesperophylax; species Hesperophylax consimilis. Next base: position 18,337,544 of record NC_142844.1, read on the forward strand.
TTCCTGTTGTACCAAAAGTTACCGAACACCGTGCATTTCAGTCAATATAAAAATCACCCTCATTCACAAAATATGTAAAACAGAAACAAATAGTTTTTTTCATAGAAAAATAATATATGTTAAATATGATCGAATGCGTCGATACAATAGTTTTAACTTAAATTTAATAGAGTGCGTCGATACCACATTTTTATGTTAAATATTATCAAATGCGTCGATACCAATACTTTATACCACTAATAATATTAAATATGACAGAATGTGTCGATACCAGAGTTTTATGTTAAATATGATAGAATGCGTTGATACCATAGTTTTATGTTAAATATCATAGAATGCGTCGATACCATAGTTTTATGTTAAATATGATCGAATGCGTCGATACCACAGTTTTATGTTACATATGTCAGCGACATGTCATTGGTACCAATTATTGTAGTAACTTTTATAATTTTGTAACTATTGTCATCTATAATTATGTACTGTTTGTTTCTGTAATAAACAAAAAAAAAAAAAAAATAAGATAAAATGCGTCGATACCATAATTTACTGTTAAATATGATAGAATGTGTCGATACCACAGGTTTTTGTTAAATATGATAAAATACCTCTCTACCACAGTTTTCTGTTAAATATGGTCGAATGCGTCGATACCACAGTTTTCTTTTAAATATGATCGAATGCGTCGATACCACAGTTTTATGTTAAATATAATCGAATGCGTCGATACCAATGTTTTATGATAAATATGATCGAATGCGTCGATACCACAGTTTTAGGTATGTGTTTATAATTATATGAATGATCAAAAAAACAGTAAATGTACTACTTTGGTTACAGCTTCTTGGAAGAGATAGAGATTACCTTCATGAACTTGGCACTAATACAGTTTGCCACTGGCTGTTTGGTTGTATGCATAACTGCGTTTCAGCTGACTTTGGTAACTACCTAACTATAACTTTATATATATTTATTTATTGAAGACACACTTTTTCATTTTATAACAGACGAAAAACCGAGATTTTTATAAAAGCAGTGGAAAAGTTCAAACTAAATATCAAAAGAAAAAATAGATTACATATTAAGTATTGACTAAGCGCAGCGATGTCCCGTTTTAACTCCAAAATTTTACATTTGTCTGTCTCTAAATTTGTTTGAACATTCCGTTTCCGTTTTAATCGTTCAATAAAAATATTTTTGCAAATGTGAATTCGTCGTGTTTATTTGAACTATCAGTAAAAAGAATTGAGATAATGCGGCATCCTTGGAAAAATTAAATAATTACACTTTTAAAAATAAGAAATGTAAAATATTGTACAAAAAAAAAGTTGTATAAAATACATGGTTTATAATTAAGTATCTTAAATAAAAATAAAACACAATATTTGTTTAAAAACCACAAATTATTGTAAATTTTACTAAGACCGACCGGTTTCGCTTGGTAGAAGCGTCAAATAATATGTCAAACCACAAATTAACTGCTTTTTACCAATAAAAATTTGTATCTACTTACAAATCTTGTGGAAGCAGAGGACATTTTGGTTTTGATTTAATAAGAGAAAAATTACAAACATGCTTTTTTTGATAAGAATATATTTTTAAAAGCCAATTTATGATTTATTATTGCATAATATGGTGTGTTATTTATGTTTGCAGCTAAGTGTGACATCGTTCCCGTTTTTCTCCATTGTTCTCTACCAGTTCTGTATGTTGATAGAAATCGGACTGTACTGTTTCCATGGGAACGAGGTCATGTTAAGGGTGAGTAATGTACTAATATTTTAAACTTTAAAATGTTTGCTTCTTTTTGAAGCGAAATAATATTGAATCTATCTCTAACATTCAACGAAATTATTGATTATATTATGTTTTTAAACTCATTGCCACGGATTATCATATTTTTGTTGAGTCTAATTTAGTTTTGAAAATAATATTTTCCTTGAATCAATAGCGTATTCAAAATTCAAAAAAATATTTATTTCACAAAAATACAGAGTACAAAGGGTATAGCTTATAAGTTACATCCTATTTTTTCCAGCTAACCAAACAAATACAAATTATATTACATAACCCAACAATTACATGTTAACAAAATGTGTGTAAATAATAAATAAAAAACAGAGGTATTTAATTTATGTAAGGTATTCATTTAAGGTGTAGTGACATTTGTTTAAAAGAAATGTTTTTAGTGATGATTTAAATTTAATTACATATGTCGGTTATTTGTTTGATGCAACGTAGAAGGTTATTATATACTTTAATTTCCATTTAGTGTAGTCCTTTTTGAAATATAGTTTTGTTTGCTTTTGGGATTAATAAATTTTCTGTGAACCTTGTAGCGTGTTTATGCGTTGAGTTATTTTTTGTGGGAACTTTTCTGGAGATGATCGAACTAACAGGCATAACTCCATTATATATTATGTCCGTCACTGTCAGAAGTTTGAGATATTTAAAAATTGGTCTACGTGAATCCCGGTGATCAGAGTTTGTAATTTTTGTAGGAACCTCTTTTGAATGATAAAAACATCTTTGGAGTTTACTGAGTTTCACCAAAAAACTATTCCGTATTTTATCATTGAGTATACATATCCATAGTATGTGGTGATTATTGACTAATAATAATATAATTCTTTTTTTTTATTTAATATATATAAGTGGGTACAGGATGTTATATGTGTACATAAAAAATATGTTTACATTACAAAATATATTTATGTTCGCAATCTCACCAATGAAGAAACTGGTTCTTGTGCTTGGTGAGAGAGTTACACTAATTATAAGAAAAATAGAATACCATTTTATTTTATATGAAACATTTCAAATCGAAATACGCATTAAACTCTTTGCTCTGACGTATCTGCAAATCTTACAATACTGAGATATTTATGTTTTCCACTGTACCCTTAATTTTTTTTAAATCAAATTAACCTTACAATGTACTTAAATGTAATGCCTTATTTCTTTATTGTTGTATATTCTTTATATTCGTTTTTGGCTTATAAGATGTAATATTATAACACTCAATATCAACTTGTTGCCTAATCTGTAATCATAACGATTTTATAGTAAATTAAGCTGATTTTTCACCATTAAATCTAAAGTTAATATATTGATACATAAAAATCACGTGTCACTGCGACTTCCATATAAGGCGGTCTGTGGCAGGACATCGTCATGTGTTATAAAATTCATTACAAAAGGTTTAGTTAAATTCTACCTGGTTTCTAATCCTAATATATAAAAATTCAGTCTGCATATGTGCTCGCAAAACTCCAAAAGTCGATGTCGCTGAAAATTTGAAAGTTTGTTGTAATTAGTGCCAGAAATGTTTAAATGCTAGAAGAAGTCGGTGACTCCCGAGGAACACAATATCTCTACACCGTAATGAGATACGGAGTCGAATTAAGGCGTAGCTTAATGCTAAATCACTATTTTGATTAATCTTTATAACAAATTGGTGAACATGTTTCTATCGTTTAGCTTGAGTAGAATACAAATAAAATAAAAAAATACTCAATAAAAAATATAAATGTAAGCTACTAAATTTTTTTTTTCAATAGAAATGTATGAACGCGTATAGGAAACAAGTTTTAAAAAATACCGTATTATAGCTAAGATTATCTGTGACAGTATCACTTGATTACATTTTTTCTTTCTTATTAAATTATTTACAAAATAAATAAAAAACGGTTTTGTGCTTGAAATCGAACGTTTCTAGTTCCGTTTGTCAAGCGATTTTAATTCCTATTACCTACAATATAAGGCATACCAAGAATTTACACATTTTTGGCTTGTAGCTTCATTTTAACGTCGATTTAATGTAGTTTCAGTAGTATTTTAAAGTCACATTGTGTTATACACTAATAGTGGAAGAAGTCGGAGGCGCCCGAGAAAACATTAGTAATAGCGAAGTATTGCGGGGGATCTAACTGTAAGTTTCCTGAATAAACTAAAAAATATTATGATAACGCCGCATTCAGCTTCAAGTTTCGTGAACACTATCGGACTACGAATCCCGCAGAATTTTCGAATTTCCCAATAACAGGTGCCGCGGACGAAAAAGTCACAGCAAAGAACAATAATATAATTCTAGAAAACAGACAGAAATTGGAACAAAGCCAGTTCCTGTAATTCTGTGTGGCAATAAATTCAGACATATCTCCGTTGGCGGATTCAAGTTTCGCAAAATGACCCAATGGTCTCACACTGTGATCTGAAATCTATTTTGAATGTCCCATTGTTTGCGTGTTATTGGTTTTACAGAAATCAATATCGGAGTTATGCCTGGCGCGGTTTGGGGATAGGATAGGTTTGGTTACATAAGGTTACTTGTCATCTCCATTTTCTTACCATATCTTTAAACCACTTACAACACCCCCATTTATAATTCTTTGTTATTTGTCTTACAAAGTTTTTACATGAATAAGGATGACTTGGAATCATATCGGTTGAAGTGACATTAAGAGATTTTTAACAATACTTGTTTTTTAAACCCCTGCAGAAAAAAGCATATAATTTTTTGTATTAACCTTTAGCGTGCCAAGAAATCCACCGTGGATATCTGACATTTTTACCCACGAATCTACCGTGGATTTGCGAGTTGTTCACCGCACTTGCTCCGCTTTTATTGTATTTTGAAACATAATTGCATACTAAAATATATTTTATTCGCCTGGGAAGGAAATAATGTAATGAAATAATGTATGAAATAATATATATATGAGTGCGCATAATGAATGTATGCTGCCGTTCTTACAATAGTTGGTACTTTAATGATCCGCGTTTTAGCCTTCAAATCAGTTGATCGGGGCTCGATTAGTAGTAATATTCAGTAGTAAGTAGGAAAAATCAATAAAATGTAACAAAAGACTGTTATAATAATAATACAATAAACTGTAATTTAATATTTCAATGAAAGCCGATTTATCGAAACTGAAAACTGAAAAATATACAAATACCTATATTCTTTTTTATCATAACTTTTTTTTAATTCAAAGTTTTTCCACATGCAAAATTGCATTTCATTCGGGAAAACGAAGGCAAAATCCATGGATCTTGCGCTAGTTCTAAATAAATTTCAATGGTTTTTTCCAGCGAAAGCATAAAAAACACTTTTTTTTATTCAAATGAAGTCATCTCTCAATGCATCCTGTGTCAAAAAAAAGATTTCTCAAATCATCCATAAAGTAAAATATCAAACTTTTTCCTAATCCGTGTATTCAATTAATCATAGTTTAATTCCACACAGAGCATATCCATAATGGACGCGGCCTACGAGACGGGCTGGTACGAGGAGGATACCAACTTCAAGCAGATGCTGGCCATCCTCATGGAGAGGTGCAAGAGACCCCTGTCTCCCAGGGCCGGGATGATCTTCCCACTTTCACTGGCAACCTTCGTGGGAGTAAGTCAAAACACATAATAATTTTAAAAAGTGGGTGTGTCAAGCCTACGCAAGACAGAAGTGAAACTTCTAGTATTCCTCTCTCTCTATTTTCATTTCATCATCTCTATTTTCTCTCTTAGGTTAGTTTGAAAATTAGAGGTTAAATAATTCAACGACGAAGCATGGATTTGCTTTTTCTAATATTTTCTTATAGATGAATGACGTTCGATTAATGTATAGTTCCAAAAATTTTCAATTTATTCACAAGTATACAATATTACATAAATAACAATATTACAATTAAAAATTACAAAGAAATTACAATGACAATTTACCAATCATGTGCCATTTTCATTGTCAATTTCATGAATATCATTTCCTAATGTCGTGATAATTGGGTTATGGTAACTAAAGTGCGAGATATATACATGAGCACTTAAATCCTTAATGAATCGTGCAAAAACTGCATCGATTGTTGTCCCGTGTCGGGAGAGAACGTTCGTGAGCGGCTCCCCCACCTCAACAAGCGCATATGGTGAGAGAGGGACAGTGAACGGTGAGCGGTGGTGGGGGTACCCGCATTTTCGTGTCGATCCTGACTCGGTTTTACTCCGTCCCAGAAAATTCATTACGCGCCTAAAGAAGTTTCACTTCAAAAACTAATTTTAACTGTTTTAACCATGTTTTGACGGAAATAAGACAACGTATTTACATTTCTTGCTGAAGCCCCGGCGTCGCCAGGGCTTTATTCTGCTTTACGGAATGGGAAAGGAGGCTAGGAGCAGTGTTTTTACGGCCTCCGTCGTCTCGACTAGCAAGCCGAAGGCAGCGGGTTGAAATCTTGGCGTTTACTTGGATTATTTTGTTTTACATCACAATTTACTCATAATAATATATACTATATTTGCGGCACGTTTCAGAGTGAAAGATACTCTCAGTATCGCCCTAGTTTAAGACCAACATTCAGAATTGAAAAGTTGCTTGAAATGAATTCTCCCATGTTTGGCGACCAGATTTGAATAGCCACCTTTCTCTCCCTATCTCCTTCCCCTCCCCACTACCTTCAGCAGGATAATTGATCTCTCTTTTGCTTCGAAGATGAAGTCAACAAAACTCATAGATACTCTTCTTTATATATAGATAGATACAGGTATTTTACACGGATATCTTGTGTTATCCTGGTATACCTGTTGAACGGTTTTTGAAAGTCGTAACTCTTAAACAAAAACTAAAGATAAAATAGCACCTGTTTGCATGAAGCAGTGAAAAAATTCGCACAATATTTTTTTAAATGTGATTAAAAATACCTAAAAATAGCTATATAAATAATCTAGAAAATACGCATAGTGATCAGAACGATTGTGAAAACAGTAACATGTAATATCATAAACTGCGCGATTTCAAACTATAAATAACACAATAATAATAAATAAAAACACTTTCATAAATCGTATTATCCAGTGATATTTAAATTCCAGATAGTGACAGTTACTAAATTCAAACATACCCACAATACTAAATCAACATGTCGCTAGAAGAACTTAACCTGAATTTGAAAATCGGCTCGATAAAGTCAACAAAAAACCCGGCAACTCTAATTGTGACCTCACAAGTCTCCGTGGAGACTTCAATGCATTTAAGTTGAAAATTACATCGGAGATGACGGCTCTTCAAGAGAATATTGCTCAACTTGAGCTTCGTGTGGATGCCATCGACGCAGCTTCCAGAAAAAATCTCTTAATTCTACATGGCGTGAAAGAAGATGGACCAGAAGATACGAGATCCCTTGTGACCGCGGCGTTGACCGGCCTAGGGTGCCACGACGCCATCAGGGGTATCGTCTCCACCAGAAGACTTGGTCGCATGAAACCAAATAAGAATCGACCCATTCTTATTGAATTCCAGCGCCAACTCGACCGTCGATCTGTATGGGAGAGGAAGAAAGGGCTGAAAAACTCCTCTCGTCTACTAACTGAATCCCTAACCAAAACACGACAAAAACTCTTTTCCTCTGCACGTTCAATCTTTTCAAACAACAAGTGTTGGACCAGCGACGGCACAATTATGGTTCTGCTCCCTGATGGCAGCAAGCACGCCATCAGTACCCAGAAGCAGCTGGATGTCGCTGCCGCCCTTGTAACCTGAAATGAATTAATTCTCATTTAAAATGTTCCATCTTTACTCCAATCAGCCGCCTAATAAAAATAGATGTTCCCAAAGCTCCACACGTAGAACGAATCAATCAAAAGAGCTTTTATTGGACAAAAAATATTATTTGGATCCTGCCCCCAAATTGGAGGAAATGTATGAGGAAATTAGAGACCATTTCAAGCATTTTATTTTCTACTCGACTCTGAAATACTAATACAGCACGCGAAGTAAAATACTTTCGACAAAAAGTGATTTGGGAAAAGCGTTCTTCGTGTCAAGCTTTCAATCAGAGGAGAGTTAAGAAAATCCGTCATTTTATTTTTATTTTTTTCAAGTTCGCCAGAATTACAGCTGACTCAATTTCTTTTCACTTTCCTGACCTTTGTTCGGAATTGAGTACAGGTTACATTTACTTGACAGATTCTTGACACTACGTAACAGCGCAAAACTGCTCGTTTTTTGTTACAAGTTTATTTTACCTTTGTTAAAACTGAATTTCTTTTAAAATTTGTGCAAAATCATTTTGTTAAATATTGAAAAAACTTTGCTTACTTACTATCAAACTATTACAACATTTCCCGGCAAAGATAAAATTAATAATATATAACCGTATTTCATAAAAAATGGCGCGATCTAAATTACCAAAGTATTCTAATTATACAGGTTGTCCCTTTATGCTATGGATCAAACATGATCAGTTGATTAAGCCATGTATTTCAGGGGGCGTACCAAACTTCTTTCATCCATCAGTTCATCTAAGTGTCCCTTTCGTAATGTTGTTCATTTCGCTTTCGTTAGTCTGACATTCTTTTCGGATCTCCTCATTGGTGATACGGTTGTAAATAGTTTAAGCGTACATACGCCTCAGAGATTAATCATTAATTCACACATTCATTAATTAATTCATAATTCATTAAAACATTCATTAATTAGTTCATAATTCATTAAAACATTCATTAATTAATTCATAATTCATTAAAACATTCATTAATTAATTCATACATTCATTAAATCATTCACACATTCATTAATTAATTCATGCATTCATCAATTCATTCATACATTTATTTATTTATCAACGCCCTTATCAGGGTTTTTCATGGAATAATTAAAAAAATTAAAAATTAAAATTAAAAAAGTAAAATTACTATTAAAATAATACAATTCTATTACTATTATACAGTTATGTGCCTTATTGTTACTAGTAGAACTCCGTTGTGTCGTATTACCTCGCTTGTTTTGTTATTTTGGATAACTTTAATGTAAAATTCTGAAAACGAAACACGTCGGGAGCTCCCTATCACTCGAGAGACCAAAGTTCATATAAAATTTAGAGCAAAATATATTCTAACGTGAACATTAATTCCCTAAACTGGTTGAAACTCAGTCCTGGGTATCGATTCTCCAATTCTGCTCGCAATCGCCGCCGAAAGTAAGTACATTGGTCGACATTCTTATTCTCGAGTCTCGTCGAAGGTACATAATTACATACGCCAAACGTCAAAAGTCATTCCACTCGAACAACGAGTGGTTCGACCCACTCGTTGTTTGAGTGGAAAGACTTCGTCGAGAATCAAGGCCCTGGCATTAAAAATTTATTCTGCTACCGAGTAAACTGAAACTCGAACGAAATTATTGCAACAATAAAAGCACAAGTTATAAGGCCAAAGCGTTACAGTAATTCAGTAACAAATAACGTTTATTTACTCTAAATTCGCATTTCGTAATACATTTTACGTAATGGATGAAATGCATGACTTATTTTGTCATTGAAATCTACCCTCAATTTGAAACGGAATTATTTTAAGCGATGGGTATAAAAGCTTGGCACGAAACAGAATTCTTGTTAAATTCGCATATTGTTACTGAAACTTTATTAATTGAAACACTCTAACTTTTTTGATTAAACTTTTTATAACAGTCCAATCGGTTATGTACATATTTTACTGAAAAAAACTATAAATTTTGCGTATTTTTTTCTACTTGTTTATTTCATAACTCGCTTACTAATAGTAAAGACCTTTTCAGTTAGCTTGTATTGTAAATGGAATCAGAAAAAAATAACAACATTGGCCTGACTACCAACCATAATTTTTTTAGCTGTAATTTTGTGGACGTCACTCTTTTCATAACTTGCAAACTGGTTTCGGTACAGGTGTGCCAACAAAGAAGAAAACAATGTTAGTCTAAAACCTATTCGTGTGTTAGAAAATAAAAGGATGTACACATGCAAACTTACAGCATTCCATTAAATATCAAATATGTATTTTTTTGGTTTATTTTATGCGTAACATTTTCTTTATCAAATATCAACGAGACATAAAAAAAATAAGCATTATAATTCAAAATTTTATCACGTAAAATAACGTTTTCTTAATCCCGACCTATCTTCATCTCGCTGAATAGTGTTCAATAAAATGTGAAATATCTCTCGGGGAATAGGTAACGTTAATAGCAAAATGCTACTGAGATAATACGTTTAGTAAACTCCCTTTCAGAAAAGCTCATCGGGAGAATATCGTGGTTGGCAAAGTCAAAGGAAATAAAATCATCCACTTAAATAGCGTGAACGGGCGAAGGGAATAAGTTAATAAAGTTTGATAAATGGTTTGAGTAATGAGTTAAGTCGCTAGATGCCGTTTTCTACGTGCATTTTACGGTAGGGCAAAATAAGCGATAATCTATTATGGTTTAAACTATTTATGGCTTAGGATTATCAAACTCGTCAAGTATATGACTTAAAACACTACTAAACTACATTTTTGAACAAAAAAACAAATTTCAACATACACAAAATATCACTAACAAACCAGTTAGACAAGAGTACCTACAAAGAAAACATAAAAACTCCGACAGTAAATACAAGCTTTAGACAAAGACATGCTATAAAAGCATTCAACACTTGAAAATAAAATTGAGAAAAACAAAAATAAATTCAGAGACATAATTACAAAATGAGAAAAAAAAAATATTACCAAAATTTCAAAACATAAAATAATAAAACCCACACGTAACACACACAACCAATATAAAACACACATCACTCATAAAAACGCAAGATTATATATATTTCTCTTTAAATGTATTATGTATATTATTTTTTATATTATAAAATGAAGACCTCAGCACGGGTAAGCCACCCAGTGAGGCCAACATTACTGGATAACTATGAAATGTAACAAAATATGTACCAAAATAAAAATAACAATAAAAATTTTAAAAAACATAGAAGGTACAAGATAGAAGGGAACAACCACATTTCTCAAACAGCAGTCAAATAATTATACACATATATGTATTCAATTTTATTGGAATAACTTGTGAAGGTTATACACATCAATTGAATATATTATCATTGAAGAAGAAGATAATACTAATAAATCCAAAAGAATCATGTAATAAGATACAGAAAAATAAAAAGGTAACGGTCTCAACTAGAAACTGTCCTACCGGGACAATGTCTCAACCAACTCGGCCATTGGAATCTGATTATTTTACGTCATTTTTGTCGATCTCATAATTCACATTTGTTTTCCAGTTGATACCGTTACCTTTTTTATTTTTCTTTGTCTTGTTCTGTTTTATGTTTCGTATAGATTTATCAGTATTATCTTTTTCTTAAAAGAGATATATTATTTTAAGCAATAAATGCTTGAAACTTCTATATAAATACCTACCTTGGTAGAGCACCTGTAGTTTATCATTAAAAAGAGAGATATATACTCGTATATTATTCCTTAAATTCCTTGTACATATTCCTAAATTCCATTCTGTAAGAGTTTTCTTGAATATCAATTAATAAAAAAAATAAATTTAACGGCTTCCGTGTTTGAGCGGTTACGAGCCTCGGCTAAGAATCCGGCGGTCGCGGATTTAAATCCTGGCGTGCACAAATAGATTTAGTTGGATTTGTGTTTTCTCATAGTTTATTCGATTAAAATAATATATAGTATATTACACGTTCCATAGAGGTAGATACTGTCAGTATCGCCCTGGTGAAATACCAACATTCAGAATCGAAACGTTGCTTGAAATGGCTTTCACCGTGTTTGGTAAGCAGATCTGAATTACCAGGTTCTTTCCCATCTGCCCCACATCTCCTTCCCATCCCCACTGCCTTCAGTCACCCAACAACCCCGATTGGAGATGCTGTAGTCTACTGACTTCAGACGATTCGGAGCAGTTGGGACTCTTGTGCGGTACTAATATGTAAAAATTATGTTACATTTAAAGTGAAGCTTAATCCCCTTGGGTTTGCTACTCTACAGTCAATATCCAAGCAAAAGCTTAGCATTGAAATAAATATTTAACAGTAACTACGAGTACCTACAGTGACATTTTTTTCTGTTTGTTCAAGTCACATTGAATATGTATTTTTTTATTCACGCCTTGAAGGCTTTTACATGTATACATTGTTACAGGTAAGTCGTGCAGAAGCACAATAATAAGCGTGTAGTACATACCATAATAAACTGAGTAAAACTTGTACAAACTACTTGTACTTGTAAGCTTGTGCAATGGAGCTCAATAATTGTTTATAATAACAAGAGTGGAAAGTAAGTACTTAAGGTACCTGCTATGAAAGTAGTTACAGAACAATGATTAGTAACTCTGTTGATATTTATAAAAATAAACATGAACAGTTTGTTGTAAAGCATGTTATTACGCAAGATAGGGTGTTTTACGGAACATAGCTAAATAAATTCACCGTTAAAATGTACACATAAAAAAGTATGAAAGATATATTGAAAGTTGTACAAATATAATAGTAGTAAAATAATGTAGTTAAAGTTTATATATCTACACATCTGCAAGAAATCATTGGAAAAAACTACATACGAATACAGTGAGAATTTTACTCTACCCTGCTTCGCTCGTGGATAAGCACTATTTTTTCGAAACATTCTTCGTGTAGAACAAATTGAAACAAGGAAAATATTTTTTTATGGTACAATGGAAATTGCATCCACCTACAGTAACTTTTAATGATGAGCTTTGCGAACTCAAAACAGTTGTGATGACCTATTTAACTCTTCAGCACACGATGTGCTTTATAGTCAAGATTTCCAAATAACGCTTGAAAAAGATATACCCTTATCAGGACCACATAAGTTATCAGGCTGAAATATCTTATCTAGCACTTTGTGCACATTCACCGGTAAAATGGGGCATCTTTGGAGTGAGACGTTCCAGGGGAAGTATCTAAACCCACCTCTAAAACACTTCCGATTTTCCCGTCGTCTTTAAGAAAACTTGTCGAAAGGAATCGATCAATGGGCTTGACTTTGGGAAAGGACGGTCGGACGGCCGAGCCTATCGACGCGGTGGCTTCAGCTAGTATATACTGGCCAGTCGTGTATTAGGGAATACTTGACCCACACTGGATCATTTAGTAGATCTCCGATAAGATTAACCGCCTTCAGAAAGTAACGGGGGTTGGGAATTATACATTTTAAATGAAAATCAAACGGGCGGTTGCTTTAATAAGGTTTTTCCTTTCTCTGAACCAACTTTCGATATCTGACGCGATTTTCAATGTTCTTTTATGTATTTATTTAATACATAAAATATTTTTAAGATTTTTGATATAAAAGGCTTATCCAATAGCTATTTGGTTTCTAATTTAAGAATTACTAATGAAGAAATATTACCCTTAAGGGATTATTGAATTTGTTCAACTAATATTTTTCATTATTTTTTCTGTCGTCATATTAATGGTATGTTCCCTACTCAGAATGATGTGTACAAATAAATGTCGAATCGTATCCGAGCGACAAATTTAAACGTTACCCACTAATTCCAGGTACTATAATGATCCTATTGTATTAATTACTTGCAATGCAAAATCAGGTGTTTTTTTTTTAATTTGATGGCCTAGAAATATAATAATTGCTTTAATTAAATACTGCTAGTTGAACACATCTTGGCCTTTGCCACAACTAACAGTTTTATTTGTATAAATCTTTTTGTAAGCCTAGAAAAAATAAAGTAGGTAACAGGTCTATAAAAAGGCTTTGAAGTGTAAAATATCCTACTTAATAACTTCATTTCGTATAGGGTTTTATTGTGTAATGTGGGAAATGTGCTTTACGTTATTATCAGAGAAAATTTTAATATTTACTTCTGAAATTCACAAAATAAAATAAAATATGACTTATATGTTTCTTTTTGCCAATTCGAAACGGTGTTAAGCGGGAATTTCAAACTTATCGCCAACTAGGAATAAAATGCGTGTTCGCTCGATTTCGAATTTTAAACGCCGAGGTAGCTTTATCGATTATCTTTATAATATAAATAGCTAATTATTCGTAATAGATTTCTCGATTATGCCAATTCCTAAAACTCGATATAATTACAGTTTAAATAAGAATTGATTTACTATGTATCACACCGCGAGGTGACCGACCACTCTAAATCCAAAATCACAGTAATTTTCCGTTCAATCGCGCTTCCCCCTCATCAGAGGGTAATATATCCCTTTAATGTGCCCGTTTCTCATCCCTATCGTGAGGGTGATGGAGGGGGCCAGGGTATGTACCCAAGCCAGGTGAGGGTAGGTACCGACGACCGACGCGGAAACGGCATGAAGCATTCACTATAATCTCATTACGCGGCACGCGAGGCGCTTGGAAAAGTCAATAAAATACAGCGGCTTTGGCTCCTCTACTGCCAGTCAACTGGCCGCGTTCAGAGTCTACTTTTCAAGGGTCGCGGATCGCGTATCGCCTGCTCGGAGATCGTTGAGCTTTTACGCTTTCTGTTCCCTGAACGCCTATTTCCACATCGGATTAGATAGGAATCGAGCTCGTGCCACGCATGAAATATTATCTTGGAAATGATTTTTCGTCCATTAGCACGTTTTGTTATTTTTGTCTAAAAAATACATCTAAAATTGCTGACTGCCACTTAGATTAAGTTAACATTTTTAAGGTTAAGTTAAGGTTTATCCTTGCAATAGTTTCTTACTCCTACTGAATCTTTTTTTAAACGTTTTTCAAAGCCGTAATTTTTTTGTTATTGCTAATTTAATGTGTTCATACCTTCATTATGAAAACTGTGAAAAGCTTATAATGAAAATCCTTCAAATTCTTACTTATGTTTCAGATTCTACGTTCTTCATATTCGTACTTCGCCGTTCTGCAGCAAATGAACAATGATGAAGAATGAGCCCCGATAGCAAACAGAATTAAGATAATTCATTTTTATACTGAGATATTACCCATATATTGTTTTGTTCTTTCGGTACCAGTTGCGTGCAATCTAATCTAAAAAAAAGATTAAAAACTTACTGATATAGAATCTCACATAGAAATATATATATTTATACATTGCTTATCCAGTCAAAGAGGGTTGTTTATCTATTGTATAAACTTGAAATAATACTTATTTCCCTCGAATTTATAATTTTCCTAAGTGATTTAACTGTTCTATATATTTCTTCATTTTGAAGATGTCGTAAAAACAAATACCATTTTGGAAATTCGATAGAATTGCTTTTTACATTTTTATATTTGAAATGTACGTTAATATTTAGAAAAATGAAATATTTTAATTTCAAATATGAAAAAAATTGAGAAAATTAATAATTCCAATAACACAGTCCTTTTATTTAAGGACTTTGCAATAAAATTTCACTTAGCTTCTTATCTCGTTCATACAATTAAAAATTGTATATACGCGATAGTAAAATCAGACATTTTGACACGATCTACGTTGTTTTTTTACCTACACATTCATAAGGCATATGGATACGCATAATAAAATTTTATTAAAAAAACATCACTATCCTAGAAGTTTTATTAAATTCATGCGGTAAAAGTAAATTAAAAAATACGAAATTATATAAGTCCGAAATGACCTCGCTTTTTCCGATAACATGAAACCATATTCACAACATGACATTATTAATGCATTGAAACTGACGAAAAATAACACAAATAATAGTAAATATATTTCATTATTCTAATATAATAGTAAATTGGTAATTAGAAAAAAATTAGTAACAAAAACAAATGAATCACAATGTAATTTTCCGTGAAGGACACGCGCATGGCGGAAAAGGGGCATGCACCAGACTGCCAAAATTCCAATTAGAGACATTTTTTATTAGTAATAATTAGAAATAGAAATTGCATGGTATTTGTACAATGTGTAACAAAAACACCGTTTAACGGTTGCAAAGTGTTTTATTTATTAATAAGACTGTATGTATACTTTGTGTGTAAAACAAATAAACATGCGTACTTTGTCTTTTCTTTCTTTTATCATTTTTTAATGCTCCCGAATTACGAATAACCCAACAGTATTTGAATTTCTCCAACTACCATTCTCATAAGCAACAAAATAATGAGCATTTTCCTTGCAGATCCGCTGCATTTAAATGCTGCATGTAAATCACTAATAAATAATAATACTGGAATATGCAGGAACTAGAAACCAACCAGCATGATGAGCCAGTCAGTGGCGTGCACAGAGTTTTGGATCAGGGTAGGCTAAATGGTAAACTGCTGTATATTTGCTGGCAGTCACAATTTACTAAAAAGGTCTGTCTTACACAAACACAAACACACATGTAATATTTTGTTTAGTACAAAGTAAATATTGAATAAATGCCGTATGCGACATTTGGCATACCTACTTAGTTTCTGCTTTTAACACTTTTAAGTTTATACATATTCTGTATAATGTATAATAATAACAAATGTTTTGTTATCTTTCTTTTTAGTAACAAATATAGATAATGATATCCTCACTGGGATTATAACCTTTATATTTGTTACTAAAGTGTATGTAGTATTTTTCGTTCTGAAATAATTATAAATATATTACATAGTATTTTTTTAGTGCAGTTGAGCGGTTTCGGTTTCAGTCTGTATTTTGTGTCAGTATATTTTGTATTTCTGTTTTCCCTATGTTTCGTATCCAGCTTTTCATTGGACATATAAATGTTATAATATTTTTGTGAATTTTTAATGGGAGTGGGATTTTGTTGTAGAGTTTAGTACCGTAGTATGAGAAGTTTTTTGCCCAAATTTTGATTTTGTAGTTGCTTGTTGTATATGTTTTTAACCCTAGATCTAGTGTTTTTAATACACTTGTACGTGTTAGTTGTTATTTCTTGTGTTTTGTATTTTGTAAAGGAGTATCTTTTTAGAATAGAGTTGTTTAATTAACATGATAAGATTGTTGAAGATTTCGTCAGTTCTAATTCTTACAGGGACTTTCAGAATAATTTTCATGTCTGAATAGTGTGCGGTCGGTATGGTGTGCTAGGAGCTTTGATTCGTAGCTGGAATTGCGCGAATACAAATATTAGTATTGTTATTTAAGTAAGGTAGGGAAGGCAGTGCTTATGCGCCAATATGGAATGCACGCCTCTGGAGCCAGTATACGGTGTGCGGCGAATGTTTTACTACAAACGAGTGTCAGTGTCATGTTCGTGTCCGTTTTCAGACAGTTGCACTGCCGCTAGTGGCAGCTTCCGCTAGATTAAAATCCTGAGTTGCGCGATGTAAATACATTCAACTAAACATGGCAACACTTCGATAGCACAGGGAAGGCACCAATATTAACATGCTTAACACGGATAACTTTGCAATCTAACCATATTTATTTACTAACAATTAATTAACATTCAGCGATCAATTAAAAATACTACACATTTTCATATCACGCAAACCTGAAAACACTTTTTAAACTGGCAACAGTTCACCCTAATACTGGAATAATTTAATTTATGTAAAAAAAATTGTGGCATAGGCTCTTATTTCTTTTTTCAAAATTAATCAAATTTAGTTATATAGTTGGACGGTGTGCCACATAATGCTGTTTACGTTCCAACCAAAGCTCGAACTGAGATATGTATTATGGGAAAGGAACGAAGCAACCGCTAGCAGCTTGCGCGGCTTTTGCAATTGCTTTGTTACGTTACGGCTCAAGCTTTGGCTCTTACGTGTATACGTAGCCTAAGAGATTTCTCAGTGCTTGATTTTTTTCTTTTTTGGCAATATAATTTGATTTGCATTTCTCGTCCCGTGTCCGTGTATCTCGTGATATTTATTTAATTTATTTTTCATTCGAGTTTCATAGACATTTATATTATTATTTATATCTCTTTATACTACACAAACCTTAATAATAATTAGCTTTGAAGAAATCCGATGAAAATATTTGTAAACCGAAAAACAAAAGATGGCTGTACGTCTGTGTAGTAAATAAATACTAGTCCATTAAAGATTTTTTATCATCTGTAAAGTAGGTAGGTACCTACTTTTGTATCTAAATCGTGTTCAATTAATAATGTTCGAAATTTTAGATATTTTTCATATTTAAAGCTGTATTTTGATCGATTACGATTTTCATCAATACATCGGATACAATCCATGTATTCATTTAATTTGCACAGCCGTTATTTATTTGATATTTATAAAAAGGAATGTTCCTTTGTTTTTCCCCTACGCGTTCTTATACCATTAAACCGATTGAAATTTAAAAAAAAGTTTTTCTTATACCTTTAACTTACCAGGAGTGTTTAGACAGTGATTTGAATGTTAGAAGAAGTCGGGGACGCCTGGGGATAACTAACACATTATCTCTTCACTGGAATGAGATACTTGGTCTAATTAAAGTCGATATATTGTAGATTATATCTACTGTATACAATGCTCTATACAGTAGGTAGTGAATGGTAGACCTAACAAATTATCTCTGTACTGGAGTGGGATATGGAGTCAAGTCAAATTAGACCTAATGTAGCTTTTTAACAGTAACAATGTGAATTTAATGACAATAAAGTGAAAGGTATAAAAGATCTCGGACGACCGAAGAAAACTTGAATCACATCATTACTTGTGGTAAAATGAGACGTAAGTAATTGTGGGACTACTTTAACTCATCCCACATATGATAACACTAAAATAATTACTCCGCCGCCTGAAGCCCCGGAGGAGCTAGGCGCGGACGGGAAGACGACTCTCCGTCATTCTAGTTTCAACTTTCGACCAGACCACTACTCTCCACTACCACCGTCTCTGCGTTCGCATAACTTGTAAAATAATTCTCGCAAATAAATTCAACAAAGATCGCAGACCTTTATCTTTCAATCATCCGAATTCCTTGAACACAGATTTACGGTACCGGCAGCCACCGTAAATTACACTCCACACATCGCTATCATACTGGCGACCCCACGCTGCCATATAATGAACGAAATAGAGGTATAAGGAGAATGCATGACTTAAAAGGGAATGGTTGAAGAGGTAGATGACGTCTGAGGAAGACATAGCACGATCAAGTGAAACAAATACTTATTACAATAAAATAGTAATATTTCCATCTAAAACAGGCATTCAGTTGTCAGATACTCGAAATTCACAACCTGAAAACTTTACCCCAAGCCATTTATAAGTGCTCGAGGAATGCCGGGTACACGTCAGCTATCTTTCGTAGGCCAATACACAAAAAATGATACTGAAAGATAATTTGTAAATGATACCTACTTCAACACAAATGAAAATTGGTTTATTTATTTAGAGACTACCTGTACCCTGCCACGCGTTGCTGTCGCTCAGTCTGTCTGTGCAGATAGAGAAATAATACTCCGTGTTGCTTTTACATCTAACAGATAGCGCTGTTTTTCAAAAAATAACATTTTTATCCAACAGATGGCGCTGTTTTTCAAAAAGCATGTTTTTACCTGTGTCAGGTGATATCCATATAATATAGGTATAGAAAAACACACGAGTATTCAAATGCAACGTTGTGTAAAATTTTCAAAGCAATCGATGAAGAACTTTCGGAGATTTAAGATTTTGAACAAACGAACATTAACATTTTGTATTTGTATAGATAACGAAACATTATGAAATGTTCATGTTTTACTTTCCCCCTCACTCGACCTACAGTCAGATTTTTTAATGTACTTTTCAAAATTGGAATTACATATAATATTCAATGATTTTTCATGGGTCTTTTTTATGTAATTTTTCGCTAGAATTTACATAAAAGATGACAAAAAGGAAGTTTCGATACCTTTTTGTACCCTAGCGCAGGGCTTCCCTAACTGTGAGTCGCGACGCCCCGGGGCGCCGCGGGATCATCCCAGGGGCGTCGTGAGGCAATCTTTATAGCGAGAATATCGTTCCATCAGCACTGCAGCGTTAAGAGTTTTATTACCGTTTGCGACATCATACTTGAGTGAGACAGGTTTCTCTGCAGTTGCAATAATTAAGAATAAGTACAGATCAAAAATAAATTTAGAGGCAGAGACGAGAGTGGCGATTTCGAAACTTCAACCTCGTTTTGAGAAACTATGCTCAGAAAAGCAAGCACATCCTTCTCATTAATACCAAAGAAAAAAATTGCTTTTTTATCTTTTTTGTTTGCTTCCATTTTTGTGTTTATGTTGTGTCCTTTATTTTTTAATAAAAAATTTAGATACTATTTGGAGTTTTTCTGACAAATTGTTATTAGGTAACGTACCCATACTACGTGACCCGTTCAGGGGGGGGGGCTTCAAAATACTACGCTTGGTACAAATGAGCGGCGGGGTGCTTAGATTTTTAGTCATCGGGGGGGGGGGGGCGTCGCAAAAAATATGGCAACTTCCCAAGGGCGTCACAGTTGAAAAAAGTTTGGGAAGCCCTGCCCTAGCGAATACCCGCGTCCCTACTAGTAAAATATAATCCAATGTTTAGAAAAAGGGGTAACATAAATACTATGCGATGTTATTATTTAAGGTTATGTTTTCCCGCCATGTAAGAAAGTATGTACATAGCCAACCTACCAACCATATTGCCTGTTGCCCTTTCCACCCTGGCATACCTTTGTAGCAGGGTAGATACTAGATACTAGCCTTGTACATAATATATATGTACATGTATTATGGATACGGCAAGGTACTGGCAACACTGAAAAACAATAAACCCTTTGAGCTTCAAAGGTTTAGTACCCTCGCGTGTAGGCCAAACATAATTCAATTCTTCGGATTGATTCGTCGAGTTATAATTCAATATTCGTATCATAACCAATTAATCTATTTTTTTACTGTAGACCATAAAACACATGTAAGGTGAATAACAAAAAAAGAGGAAATCATTGGAAAATTATATTAGGAGCATAAAAAATATCGGGTATTTATGTTCAAATATACGGTTATTCGATTTATAAAAAATATCGGGTATTTATGTTCAAATATACGGTTATTCGATTTATAAAAAATATCGGGTATTTATGTTCAAATATACGGTGATTCGATTTATAAAAAAAACGAACTAAGCAACAATTGTCGCCATTGATAGCTCGTGTATCAACATTAGCAACGCCACCGACAGCGAAGATATATGTCTGTAATTTTTATGTATTTATTGTTCAAAATCTCGTAAGGAAAGTAAAAATAATTTTCTTTTTATTTAAATGGTGACGTCAGAAATTATCGGAACTTACTGTAGGGTAAATCTGTTTTCGATATCCTGTGTAAAACCGTTGTTTGTGTGGTATAAATTAACGGCATTGTTTTGATTTTAATTTTTTTGAATGACAGCTTCACAATACGACAAAAAACTTAAATTAAGAATAAAAGTTTCTAATACGGACAATTTCAAATGATTCTAGTTTAAGTCTCTGGCAGTACCCGGGCTTTACGCAAATTTGGTCGACATTTGGTGTAGACAGTGACCTTCCTCTTGTTTTTTTAAGCATATATATTCAAATATATTTTAATGTGAATAACAACTGCTCCCAAGCGTCTGGAGCCAGTGAGTCTATAGCATCACCAGTTGGGGTATGTACTATGTTGTGAGGCGGAAGAAGAATGTGGGGCAGTACCTGGTTATTCAAATCTGATCACCAAACACGGCTATCGACATTTCGAGCAAAGTTTCAATTCCGGATGGTGGTCTTACACTAGGGCGATACTGAGAGTATCTTCCACTCTGAAACGTGCCGCAAATATAGTATATTTATTTCAAATTAATAAATTGTGAAATAACGTATAAATATTTTTACGCACGCCGGAATATGAACCCACCACCTCCTGGTTGCTGTTGGAGAGCCTCACCTTTCGTCCGGGGAGGTATGCTAATGTGTTTTGAAGGTCAAGCGAAAAAAATTTCATCAATCTCTGAATAAAACTGTAGATTTGTATACAAATCAAAACAACGCCGCCCGCCCGCCCTTAAATGGGATTGCTCTATGTAATGATCTGCCCTTTCTACTTCAAACTTTTCCTTCTCTTCTTTCTACGATACATTTTCCTTAAGTCCCGTAGGTAACTTTTCCATAAGGCTTTGGTTATATATATATCCGGGGTAGGAAGGTCCTCCCTGCCGTCTTTTCTTTATTACACACCCCTTCAAGTGTGTACATCCTAGTTTGTCTACGTGACGTACGACCTTGAACGTACTCATTTCACGTGACGGTTCAGTATAAAAAGGCTTCACCGAACGTTGTGTTGGGTTTTTGTTTCTCGGTTTAGAAACCTAGTTATTTATGTTTTGTGTGGTATCCCTTGGTTCTTTTGAGATAGAGTGAGTTGAATCCATTACCGCTGTTTTTCAAAACCATTTCATAAACCTTATCTTCTAAGTCGCCTGCTCACCCCCCCCTAGCTACTCGATTCTACCTATCGTAGGGTAATGTGAATTAATAAAGTGTTAGATTTTATATATGTGATATACATACGATAAATTTATGGTGTTAGTTGTCGGCGCCATCCATGTATATATTTTGGGAGGGGAAGGAGAGGAAAGGAAATGAATTTTTTTCAAGTTAAGATTGGCTCCTCCGCTTACCAAACAAAACTGATGGATGATAATTTGAGCAAGGCGATCGATATCTGCGTGTCTGGATATCACAACCGGCCGGGTCTCCCCTTGTTCCAAATCGGCAACCTTCACGCCAGAATAAAGAAAACCAGGTCTCTTCACCAATTTCAGAATTGCCCCAATCTCAAACACCTCCAGGATAAACTACTTTACTGAGTGTAGAAGGGGAAAACCATAACATCCCTTTATCACGAATCTAGTCGCGAAAGTGTGACACGTAAGGTCCTAAGTTACGAGCCACCTCTAGAAAACATTGTAACTCCCACGTCGTCGGGGATTTACATCCCTTTCTAGGTCAATACATATATAACACACGACGATCTTGTCGACATTTTGCCCGCTTATTAACGATAGGTTGTGTGCCTACCCATTCAGCCAATTATCATGTGAGATATATGTAAGGTCTACTCGATATGCCAAATTTGGGATGAGGACTGTCTGTATTTTAATATTTGGTTCCAGTATTTATTTTATGAGGTTACTAGCATCCTCGTGTATTAGGTATGGGTAACTCCTACTGAATACCTATCCTCTCAGGTAAGGTATAAACGGATAATTGGTTTGATGTTTTGCATTTAATTTAAAGAGGCTGCCTACCTCTCGAAAGATACCTGTTGAGAAAAGTTGTTCGGTTGGTAGTTTTATTTCGGAGATTACCATCTCCCTCTTTCGACTTTAGATTTGTTTTCGTGCATCCCAATTCGTAACTTAGAAAGTCAAACAATAGATGAAAAGTATTAAATTAGAAAAGTCAAATAACAGAAGAAAAGTTTTCATTTTGTTCCGTCTGGTTGCATCCGAACGCTTTCAATTTGGGACGGCATACGCTAGCAAAACTTCCCCTTTGACTGACTGTACTCCGCGCCTCTCGGCCTATATATGAAAAGTCATTGGCCTGTCTCTCACTCACAGCTGATTGACAATCCGTCTAGGGTATTCCTTTTAATGATAACATTATTTGGGCGGCAGGTGTCGTAAACTTAGTTGTATCCGTCTTTTAAAGGGGGTCCTCTGGAATTTAATAAATAATATAAAAAACTCACCCAGTTAGGCACCTCTCATTCTCAGCGTGAAGCTTACCTGGTTACACTATATAGCTAAATCACTTTAATTTTCGACCTCCTCCCTACGCTTATAAAAGGGTAATTAAATATTCCTGTAAATAAAATTGTACCTCCCTAATCTGTTAGGATTCGAACCCACAGTTAATAATCTATTTGATTCTCTGGTTTTCGGTCTCCGTGGATAGAATGCCATCTCGCCAAATCAATAACTTAGCCCGATTAAACACTTCCTGCCTTTAAGTACATTCACTCTATTTTAAAACGCAATCAATATTTTTATTATTTTCATGTTTTTAAGACAAGCAATCTAGTTCGAACTGTATACGAAATCACGTTTAAATCAACACAACTTTATAACACAATCGCGATTGCACAACACCTGGCGCCCCTGAGGTGGGTTTTTACAAAACGGCGCTCTACAAATTATCCAATTATTATTATTGTCATTATTATTAATTGTTTTCTCACTGAGTCCAACCACTTTCACTTCGCACAAAACCGGTTCAATAATATTTCACTTTAGTTCAAAATTCCACAATACTATTAACACCATCTGAATCCACTAATTCACTGCAATTTCACACAACACTTCTCATTTGTATAGATTTCATGGAGCTGTCAACGCACTCAAGTTCCAAACCTGACTGTCGCTCCGGTCTCCTTTCCCGTGGGAATCTGTTTACTCAAGGCCTGTCTGTCAATAAATCTTCCGTCGTTGTTTAAACAAAAAATTTTTAGAGCACGTTATTTTATTATTTATCGTTTATTTTTGTGGATGTCCAAAACATCACAGCCTCCCTTTAGTTCTAAGCCCAACGGGTAATCTCGCTTCCTCGTGTTAGTCGATGGGATTAGAAATAACTATAGGTAATTTACGTTTCTCGAATACCTCTGTATTTATTTTTTATTTTTATTTTAAATTTTGTTTTAATTCTTCCAAAATGTTGAGCGCCCCTGTTCTTCGTTTCTAACCTAGCATCTGTTTATTTTTTTGGTTCCCGTGATTATCGGCTTGTTCTACTGGTGAGTTTTTTTCCGCCCTCAGCTTTTTCAAGTGTTTTTGTCTCTCTATGGGTAGAAATTCAATATGTCATGTCACACTTGTTTATTTTTAAACTCTGAGTTATTTGTTTAAACAGTGTTGTTTCACCTCAATACGTTATTTGTATTATGTTCGAGTGTTATTTATTTTCATGTTGATTTGTTTTTATTTTGTGTCCTCGGCGGTGATCCGATGGTTTTGTCTGTCTTTTATTATTTATGTCTTAAACATTCTCTGCCTTTTAGATCTGGAATAAACAATAATTGTTTACATTTATTCAAATATCAACGGTATAAAATATGCCATATACTTCACGATATCTGAATGCAATGTTTATTTTAGATTTGTCCCAGCTATCTTATTCTTGTGTTATAATTAATCCGATTTCGATGTTTGTTTATCCTTTGGCTTCGTTGTTTATGAACATTTTAGATGTTTTTTGTCGTCACAATGAATTCAATGTTTTCCGGGTCTGTCTGTTTATTCTATTTTGCCTTTGAAGTACGATGTCTCTGTTATCATTTTTGACGATAGGTACCATTTCTTTTGCTGTTAATGTGAATTAATAAGGTTTATGAAATCCATTTTTTTTTTTTCAACAACAGTAATGAATTCAAACCAGCTTGTATATCTATCTCTCCTGGTTTGCGGCATCAGATGTAATGATCTGCCCTTTCTACTTCAAACTTTTCCTTCTCTTCTTTCTACGATACATTTTCCTTAAGTCCCGTAGGTAACTTTTCCATAAGGCTTTGGTTATATATATATCCGGGGTAGGAAGGTCCTCCCTGCCGTCTTTTCTTTATTACACACCCCTTCAAGTGTGTACATCCTAGTTTGTCTACGTGACGTACGACCTTGAACGTACTCATTTCACGTGACGGTTCAGTATAAAAAGGCTTCACCGAACGTTGTGTTGGGTTTTTGTTTCTCGGTTTAGAAACCTAGTTATTTATGTTTTGTGTGGTATCCCTTGGTTCTTTTGAGATAGAGTGAGTTGAATCCATTACCGCTGTTTTTCAAAACCATTTCATAAACCTTATCTTCTAAGTCGCCTGCTCACCCCCCCCTAGCTACTCGATTCTACCTATCGTAGGGTAATGTGAATTAATAAAGTGTTAGATTTTATATATGTGATATACATACGATAAATTTATGGTGTTAGTTGTCGGCGCCATCCATGTATATATTTTGGGAGGGGAAGGAGAGGAAAGGAAATGAATTTTTTTCAAGTTAAGATTGGCTCCTCCGCTTACCAAACAAAACTGATGGATGATAATTTGAGCAAGGCGATCGATATCTGCGTGTCTGGATATCACAACCGGCCGGGTCTCCCCTTGTTCCAAATCGGCAACCTTCACGCCAGAATAAAGAAAACCAGGTCTCTTCACCAATTTCAGAATTGCCCCAATCTCAAACACCTCCAGGATAAACTACTTTACTGAGTGTAGAAGGGGAAAACCATAACATCCCTTTATCACGAATCTAGTCGCGAAAGTGTGACACGTAAGGTCCTAAGTTACGAGCCACCTCTAGAAAACATTGTAACTCCCACGTCGTCGGGGATTTACATCCCTTTCTAGGTCAATACATATATAACACACGACGATCTTGTCGACATTTTGCCCGCTTATTAACGATAGGTTGTGTGCCTACCCATTCAGCCAATTATCATGTGAGATATATGTAAGGTCTACTCGATATGCCAAATTTGGGATGAGGACTGTCTGTATTTTAATATTTGGTTCCAGTATTTATTTTATGAGGTTACTAGCATCCTCGTGTATTAGGTATGGGTAACTCCTACTGAATACCTATCCTCTCAGGTAAGGTATAAACGGATAATTGGTTTGATGTTTTGCATTTAATTTAAAGAGGCTGCCTACCTCTCGAAAGATACCTGTTGAGAAAAGTTGTTCGGTTGGTAGTTTTATTTCGGAGATTACCATCTCCCTCTTTCGACTTTAGATTTGTTTTCGTGCATCCCAATTCGTAACTTAGAAAGTCAAACAATAGATGAAAAGTATTAAATTAGAAAAGTCAAATAACAGAAGAAAAGTTTTCATTTTGTTCCGTCTGGTTGCATCCGAACGCTTTCAATTTGGGACGGCATACGCTAGCAAAACTTCCCCTTTGACTGACTGTACTCCGCGCCTCTCGGCCTATATATGAAAAGTCATTGGCCTGTCTCTCACTCACAGCTGATTGACAATCCGTCTAGGGTATTCCTTTTAATGATAACATTATTTGGGCGGCAGGTGTCGTAAACTTAGTTGTATCCGTCTTTTAAAGGGGGTCCTCTGGAATTTAATAAATAATATAAAAAACTCACCCAGTTAGGCACCTCTCATTCTCAGCGTGAAGCTTACCTGGTTACACTATATAGCTAAATCACTTTAATTTTCGACCTCCTCCCTACGCTTATAAAAGGGTAATTAAATATTCCTGTAAATAAAATTGTACCTCCCTAATCTGTTAGGATTCGAACCCACAGTTAATAATCTATTTGATTCTCTGGTTTTCGGTCTCCGTGGATAGAATGCCATCTCGCCAAATCAATAACTTAGCCCGATTAAACACTTCCTGCCTTTAAGTACATTCACTCTATTTTAAAACGCAATCAATATTTTTATTATTTTCATGTTTTTAAGACAAGCAATCTAGTTCGAACTGTATACGAAATCACGTTTAAATCAACACAACTTTATAACACAATCGCGATTGCACAACACCTGGCGCCCCTGAGGTGGGTTTTTACAAAACGGCGCTCTACAAATTATCCAATTATTATTATTGTCATTATTATTAATTGTTTTCTCACTGAGTCCAACCACTTTCACTTCGCACAAAACCGGTTCAATAATATTTCACTTTAGTTCAAAATTCCACAATACTATTAACACCATCTGAATCCACTAATTCACTGCAATTTCACACAACACTTCTCATTTGTATAGATTTCATGGAGCTGTCAACGCACTCAAGTTCCAAACCTGACTGTCGCTCCGGTCTCCTTTCCCGTGGGAATCTGTTTACTCAAGGCCTGTCTGTCAATAAATCTTCCGTCGTTGTTTAAACAAAAAATTTTTAGAGCACGTTATTTTATTATTTATCGTTTATTTTTGTGGATGTCCAAAACATCACATCTATTAACATGTTAATTAACCATCCGACTAACTAACTTCTTCCTTTTTTATTAGGTGGATGGTTTAATTTCGGAGGTGAACGACGGCAAAACGTTTCGCCTGTGACGCAGTCATCATTACATGAAAATATAATCTACGTTTTCGTATTCATCGTCCAATTAATTTCGCCCAGGGGGGCAGGAGTTTTTCGACACGCTACTAACAAGTATGTCAATAAAACTGAAAAACTGCAAACTTCTTGGATTTGTTGTTTTGCGTTTTTTTACAATGTCTTAGCTATGTTTGCAGTGGTGATCGGATAAATCATCACATTGATAATTCATCACATCTTTAAAAAATTATAATAAAAAATAATCATAAAAAGTAATGAAACAAAAAAATTATTAACTGGGTTAGGTAGGTTAGGTTAGGTTAGGTTAGGTTAAAAAAATCATCGTTTCCAATGACTTTATATCACTTTTTAGATGTGTGTTGAATTGTCACTGTGTTGAGTTATCATGGAACCGTTTGCAGTCTATAAATTCGTCGTTGTTTTAAAAATTGTCGTAATAAGAAAATTTTATGTAATTTCGTGAAAATTGTAAATGGTCTTTTGGTATCACTTAAGCAAAAAAATATGGTGTTTTGAATTTCAGCTTTCTTTCGCTAAGTTCTTCGCTAAGGGTAATTTTACTGAAATTATGGGTCGTTTAGCTTTGATTGGTAAAATCGATCCCAATTATTCGATTTGCGTTCAATATTTTAATAATGATCAGGCGAATGTCAACATTGAGTACAGTGTACACATCATATCTTCCCTCTTTCGAGAGGACGGGCTTAATATAGGATGTATCGATTTCAGTACACCCCTCGCGTTGACGAGTTCAACGTAAATGAGTGCAGAACAGATCAAGCATCGCCAACCTTTTTTTAAACTCGGGCCTGATTCTGAATAATCGAAACACTGAGTGTCAAAAATAACTAGTAGTTTTGTGAATTGTAAACCCTCGTCCAAAGAGTATGTTTCTAATTTTCTCTTACATAATAAGTCAAAACCAACATTTAATCTGAAATCATAAGATTTTAAGTAGGTACTTAAATACCTATCTACTTAATTTATTGAAAAACGTATATTTTTGGTAACAGTTTTATATTTTTAAATAAGGAATTATACAATTTGGGAAAAAGAAACTTCACATCTTTTCACAAAGACAATTATTTTTCAAAATTTCTTCAGGGAGGTAGGTATCGTAATATTGAAAATAATTCCAAATAAACACGACGTATTTCACATTTGAAAAAATTATCTTAACGGCCATTATCTTGAAACGGAAGCGGAACGTACAAACAAATTTACAGATAGACGAAATGCAAAACCGTTGAGTTAAAACTGAACTTATCTTAGAAAATAAGTACTATGTTTCCCTTACTAGAGGTAATTACACCATTATAAAAAAAAGGTTTGATTATAATAAGGCATTCTGCACTGCACTGTGCACATCTGAGCTGTGGACACATTACCCAGAAGCGCAATGGGACAAGCTGAGGATGTGCTACAATAATGCATACAGGCAGCTCATGCAACTACCGAGGTTCTGCAGTGCCTCCACAATGTTTAGGGTGCACTCATTCCCCGCCTTAATTCGCCACCGACTAACCAGCTTCTGGGGTAGGACTCGGAAGTCAACCAACATCATCGTTGTGGCTGCATCCGAGTGGCTCAGTTCCCCACTCAATGAGCGATGGATGCAGATGATGCGGCGACCTTCCTGATGGACGGTTTCATTTAATTTAATCTAACTGTTTTAATTGTATTACCTATTTATATGACTATTTTATTTTTTATTTATATTTTAATTTTATGTTTAGGTACCTGCCTAATATCTTTTTTCTCTTTGTTTTATCTTATTTCCATTTTTATAATTTTTTACTTTATTTTATTGTTTTACTGCATTTTATGTAATATGGCAGACTGGGTTTGCACTATCCTCCCAGTCCTGCTGGATTAAAACTTAAATAAAAATAATAATAATAAATATATACTGTCCGATGATAGGCAACATTCGGCGGGAGAAGGGACCAGAAGAAGAAAAAGAACGGAAGAAAAATTCTAACCATTTCATACAACTTATTTGTAGTAAATAATTTTAAAGAGGGCACCTTTTAATCTATTATTATTTAAGTATTGACAGTTTCAAAAAAGTTTTTCGAACTAGTTTGGAACATTCGTCTACAGTAATCTCTTACTCCGCAAATGCCCAAAGATGCTGAATGTGTACATAGCAAAATCGACGCACGAGTCAAATCGACCAATGTTCTTTTTATGTTTTCTTTTGATTTCGGGTTCACCCATACAACGAAATAAATGTTAATTGAAGGGCATTCGTTGCCGCCAAAAATGAAAAATTAACTTTTCTTTTCAAACTCAATCCACGCTTTCATCCTCAATCCTTTCTAACGTATTCCGGTAAATTTATTTATGTAAACACGGACATTTTCCCACCTCCAGAAGAAATTTAATTTTCATACGAGTATTAAATGCGAACGCAAGTCGGGTAGCATGTTACCAGCACTGTCAGTAGCAAGTGCAACTGCGCATCGTGCAACTGACGTCAAACCCGTTGTCGACGCGTTGCGTCGCTTACGAACACTAATAATAATAATAATGTTTGGCTAATTTAAAATCATCTAAAGGGCGCTGTACAAATATATTATTAAGATAGTATGGCGGATAGTCACGAGGGGCTATACTTAGCGCACAAAACTCAAGTCGCTTATGAGTATATCCGTGAGCGAATGGCCTTAGGTATGGTAGAATTCATCACCAAAATTTTACAGGAAATCAAAATGATAAATTAGTCACCACCAAATATATCCAAAACACAGCCATGTAATTAATAAGCAAGGCGAATTATTATTTAACACATTCATTGCGGGAAACGAGAAAACTCGTCATACGCCCTTTTACATTAAGAGGCGGGAAACGAGTAACGAGGGAAGCGGGAAACTTGTAAACAAGGGGTTCTAAATGGGTGCGGGGTCATGTGTTTTCTATTGTCGGCGGTACCCGATCTATCTACCTGCCAATACAATGAGTTTGAAACACAAAAAAAATAATAATAAAATCGCTGTCGCGTATGTTAACTACGCCGTAAAACGCGGTACATGTGCAAGTTTTGTAATGTGCCCCTGCATTAAGGAAAGTGTTTCGAACGCTATCACACATTGAAGCACTATTAGGTTATAGTTTTTTTTTATATGGATTGAAAATTTCTAAACAATCTTGTAATTTTGTATGAATAAATTTCGATATGTTATTTCGATTGTGAAATACTGTTTTTTCTATGATTCCCAAGAAAGTAGAAAGTTTTTTTTTATAAAAAAAAGAATTACACATACATTGTTAAATAAATAAATAGAAACATCTTTTTAAAGTAAAAAACTGAAAATATCATCGAAAAATATCAAATAGATCATAAGATATGAATATTTTGCGGAAAGTCTAATTTTGGCGCTAAAATTTAAAAAAACACACGCGCTTCGCCCCCAATTTGGCGGTAAAATGCCCGACCATATAGTGTTAAGATAATTTACTGCTCACTGAAAAATAAAGCATTTTCTTTAGAGATCATTTTTAGAAAAAGTTCGCGGTTCGCATATCAAAAGCCCGCAGACCACTGGTTGTCAGTTCTGGTGTAGGCTGTATATTGTATAATCGTGTAGTGGTAGACAAGGGTGGGGAGGGGTGGCTCGCAGGCTGTAGTACGTAGCACCTACATGGTGCTATAATTATGATTGAATGGCAATCTATAGCATGGAACGGTCGAAATTAAACGTATAGGTACCTACTAAAGCTATCAGTTTTTTTATTTGAATAATTTTATTTTTTCATTCATCCCGAGAAAAATAATTTCTCTCGGGGTCTTGGCCCCTGGGGACGCCGTATGAAGGGTCTCCTTGTGATGAAAGGAAGAAGCGAACCTGGGTGTTGAAGAGACCATGTTGTAGGAGAGGGATCAATTACGCTAGTTCTTCGGATCATTTTCCATTGAATTACCGATAGAACAAGGACAGCATTCGCACCCGACGCCTGTGCTATAAAGATTTTGATCCGAGTCAAGGATTTTTTCACGTATTTTGGGGATCCAGACCAGAGGTGGCTGCCAATTTCAACCATGGGACGCACTTGCGATTTGTACAGGGTTAGCAGTTAAACGTGTTTTAATATTAAAATTGTTATGTGTTTCCTAATTTTATACACCGCCCCCTTTGCAATTGATGAGTGTTTTCACAAAGAGAAATATCTTCCCCAAACGGGATTTTTTATCCTTATTCTGTAAGAAATGGCAAAATCAGCTTTGTGAAGAAAAAAAAATCAAATGAGTAGATATTTCTCGTTTATCTAAATTCGCAATTTTATACCTCCTTTAAAAGAAATCACAGATGAATTTTTACGTTTAAAGATTATCATAAAATTTTGATTATTCACTTAATTCCATTCCTGAGAGAAAATTATGTCCTAAATCCTGTATCTAAATTTCGCTAATAAACAATTAGTTAATGTTAATTAAGTGTTAATCTCAAGTGACCTACCAGGGAAGTATTGTACTGTATATTATCTCCATATATAGTTAGTAATAACATAGTAGAAATGTATTATATACTTGTACAGCGCCCTTGAGGTGATTTTACACAAAAACGGCGCTATAAAAATCATCCAAATATTGTTATTATTATTGTTATTAAAACTGTCTCACGGAAAAAAAGGTCCTCAATTAGGTATGTATAAGATTTTAATTAAATGAAGCCAGTAAGAAGATGCTTATTCCAGAATGAATGCGACAATACCTATTGTAAATAATTTAGACACAAGACAACAACATAATATAATAACAAAATATTTTTCTCCAAATCTACAAACAAGTAAAATCCCAAATAAAATAATGTCTCTAACAGCCTGATATTATATAAACACAATGTCCTTCAATGATGTCACGAATCCTAGGATTAAAAAATATTACTCACTGTAAAAAGTAACTTTTAGTGTCGGTCAAAGAAAGGTCGGTCGAAAAAAGGCCAAGAAAGCCGATAGGGAATGATAATCAATCAACCATAAAATAAGTCTGTCATAATTATAAATGATCGCTTGTAAAATCGCTCCTTCGTAAAATATGTTGAAGACAAAATCAATCAATAAAGCTACAAAATCTGCTTATTTTTCTCGTTAACTAAAATTGTTGTAAATCACATAAAATTGAACACACCAATATAAACAAATCCAGTTTTATTTAAAACGTGTTTTCAAATTTACACAACTCATAAACAACCCCTTTTTAAAGCTTTACTAATAAACGGTACATATACTAAAATGATGTTTAACGACCGTACATGGTACCGTACATATTGCTTACATAGCGGAAGGGGATTGTTTTATCTGTGTTTTAACATTGACTTTCGTATTATTTTTGTGATCGATATATTTTCGTGCTTGTTATTAAAAGTTGTGCAAAAATAAAAAAAATAACGATGTTACTACCAACCGATTTCTGGAATAATTTATTTTTCCATCCACACATTGAATGGCTTTTGACTAAACAGATTTTTGCCATACATAATAACAAAAATTATTGTTCATGACGATAATTAATTTCACGTTAAATTTCAGAAAGTGGACGGTTTTTTGACGTTATGGGCGCAAATGAAAACTCGAAACATATTTTAAAACAGTCATGTATTTAAGGAATAAAATAAATTAATAGGTAGATTAGGAAATAAGTTTAGTGGACTTACCAAGTAATGCCTGAAACAGCCTAGACTTGAATATCCTGATGACCCTCTCGATGGCTATCCTCAGCTGGCGGTCCTGTGCCTTGGTCAGCTTGGAGTGGTAGTCCTCCAGCAATTCTAGCGCACGGTGCGCTTCTGAAACCAAAAACAAAAGTTCCTGAGTTACTGTTTGTAAAGTCACACTTTGATCTGAAACGAAAACAAATGTTCCTTAGTGTATATCACACTCTACGACTGTCTACAGAAGGCCTTGATCACAATATGCTCGTGAATAAACACGTTCCAGGGTATCGATTCTCCGATCCAGGACGCTCGCAATCGCCGTCGAAAGTACATACATTGGTCGACGATCTTATTCTTGAGTATCGTCGAAGGTACATAATTACATACGCGAAACGTAAAAGTCATTCCACTCGAATAATGAGTGGGTCGGACAACTCGTTGTTCGAGTGAAATAACTTAATCGAAAATGAGCTGTAAGGGTGCATGTCTAAATGACATATGAACGAGACAACCGAGTTTGAGAGAGACAGCATGATAGTGAAAATGCTAATAAAAGAGAATGCCTGTTGTGTTTCCTCATCTTAACCTATCTTCCGAGCGTAAACTTATCTGAGACATTTGAATTATACCCGTTAAATTCTACCAACAATAATATTATAATCAACAGAAATTTGTTTGGCATTGATCACATTATCCAAAGTCGAACAATCACCACACTCCATAACCAAAACATCTGAGTGTCTGTTGAACCAAGTAAATCTCATTCTGATAACGAAACCTACTTTCCTGAAAATCCGTTGGACAAGTAACACCTAACTTTTCTGGTGATAACTAAACCTCGTCTCTCGCAGAAGCAGAAAACAAATTGACGATTCAGGTCGAAGAACGACACAACAACCTAAAATCGTGTTAGGAGATGTTAATTGCTAAAGTTTTTTTGTTAAAAGTTAATACATTAAGTCGAGTTTACGTTCATCCATAAATCAATGAACCAAATTAAAATTTAGTACTTGCATAAAAATGGCAGAGAACTGGCAGTAGAAAATAAAAACCATTTTTAAACGCCACCCTTTTCATATAAATTAACTTTTTTAACTAAACCAACCTCTGTTAACGACAAAAACAAACATTTGGCGTGAAAATAGTTGAGGCTTAAATTGTAATAACTTATACTCGTATTATCGAATAGGAAGAACGGAATAACGCCATATTTACAAAGTTTTACTGGAAGTGAAAACAAGTTTTTACGTTTTGCAAGGCTCAGATATTTCGTATTCAGACGTTAGAGCATCATAAATCACTCCAACACTCGCCCACGGAATTAGTCGAACTTTTTTTCTGATCACAAGATTGGGTAACAGCATTTTTTTTTTCAAATAGTGTTTTGTTTTACTTCAAAATAATAATAATACATCGTATAAGTAAATTAAGGGCTTTTGCTTTTACGAAAATCTCTTCACGGTTTGTCTTGGAATTGGTTTTAAAACTGTGAACTTGTATGAGCCCTTAAAAATCCCCAAAAATCTAGGGTTTCCGTCAAACAACATGCAGCTACCTCATTGATCTATGAGGTACAGGTCGACAAAATCTAGGGTTTCCGTCATGTAATAGGCAGCTACCCCATTGATCTATGAGGTACAGGTCGACAAAATCTAGGGTTTCCGTCAAGGCACAAGCAGCTACAATTGAAGGGGGCGCTTCGATCGTTAAATATGCTTTAAATGACATCATCACAGAGATGGCTCATAAGAAAATGAATGTATATGTAGCAGCCGCATCGCCACTGCTAGGATCATCATTTCATAGATCAGACCGCACGTGTAGGAAGGCGAAGAAAAACTGAATCAACAATCAGACTAAAATGCATTACGAAACTTGAATTGAAATATCGACCTTAGATACCGCGATACGTAAACTGCTGATAAGACGAACGTGAAGGAATGCAGGGTGATGCAAAACATTCATACAATGAATCGAGTCTTTGCTCCAACCCGTGGAAGACGAGAACAAATGAATCAGCACCTATATAAGCGGAGGAGGACCTAAGTACTTGCATTACCCGGAAGACTCCACGTCTTCACCAGTGCTGAACACATCCAAGAGTCTGGTCTCCACCAACGCGGTGTCGACTCACTGACCCGCGCCTCGACCACACCATTGCCGTTATCGCCGTCTACACCTGGTGTCATCGTCATCGGTCCAGAGCCATCTCTCAACTGCGCAACTCAACTGACTCAAAATAAAAGCTGTGACACAACTCCATCATTATCTTTCATTGTCACAATACCAGATCCCTAAATATATAAGAATAAGTATAAAAGAACAAAGGTGCAAATGCACACCTTCAACTTTAATGTTGTGTTCAGAAATTAGTGGTAATATTACCGAAAGAAGATGATTCTGTGATCGTATTCTAAGACTATATTATTTACTTTTATTGGGAAACTTGTCGAATTCTGCTCCATGCAAAGGCTTTTTAAAGGAACTTAAATATGTATCGAAGACAACTATTGAAGTCGGGGGTTTACGTAAGCATGCACAAAATAGATTTTAGGGTGTTAGTTTAGGTTATTTTAATTTTTTTTCCGTTTTTCCTCATCTTCAAACTTAACATTGATTCTGAAAAAATGTTACTTTAACGCATCTTTTACCATCTCCCACGACATAAATTCTCTTGTAGTAATTAAGTTGAAATCAAGTGATATTAATAATTTTGTTCCATACTAAGCGTGCAGTGGAATTCGACAAGTTTATCATTCTATATTTAACGCTTTGCAAGGAAGATAGTTACACGAAATAGCAATTTTTTTATTATTTTGAAAGATATGTATCAATTAACCATTTATTAGTATGTAAAATCGAAATAAAACGAAATCGAATTCTCAGATAGAAAGTATGAATCTAAAAAATCAAGACATGTGTTCCCTTGTTTGTTTAAAACAAACTGTCAAATTCGAATGTGAAGGAAACTTAATGTGGAGAACAAATTTTAGTGTTGCCATAGTAATTTAAAGTGATCCTACTCGTATAATTTATAGAATATTATTCAAAGCCCCACATGGCCATTTGATTATTTTTGTAATGTTTTTTTTTTTCATTATTTCTGGCTTTCACCCTTCAAGGGTGTTCTTGGCCATCATTTACAATTATTGAGAAATGAAAGGTGAATTTAAATATTAATTTTATTTAAATAGGAAAATTTCAAAATTATAATGAAAATTGGAGTCGAGTTCAAACTTAAAAGAGATGAGATGTTGAATGGAGGGAAGGCAATTTTAGATAAGGCTTGATAGAAGAGAGGATATTTGTTTAGAGAGGGACAGCCAAAAAATATGTGATCTAAAGTTCCCATTTCTAGACCACAGAATGTACAATCTGGGGAGTCAAGGACGTGAATTTTAAAAAGGTGGAAAGGAACGGAACATCCGTTGTCAACGTGTGTCCGATCCTCATTCGAATGAGTGAAGAAATTTCTTTTTTGGAAAAATGAGGAAATTGCTGAAACCACGGTTTTGATGGAATAGTCAAAACCTTACATTAATTACATTACAAAATATATTAAAATTTAACATTTCTATTTTTGAGACCGATAATTCGTGGTGGAATTCCATTATAATATATTATAATAAAACAAATAAAAAACTTTATTCCACTTAATTTTATTTTGACCGTAACCGGTTTCAGCTCGTCAAAGCCATCATCTGAAGATGGCTTTGACGAGCTGAAACCGGTTACGGTCAAAATAAAATTAAGTGGAATAAAGTTTTTTATTTGTTTTATTATAATATAAAATTTAACAAATTCAACATATTTTGTAATGTTCTAATATCGAAAAATTAACTAACCAATGGTGCATTGTTTAAAAATGCGGTCAGAACTGGTTGCAACAGATTCTCTGTATTTGTTAAATTTTAATCCTTTTTTGTCGGCCGATTTTTCCCTCTTCAAATATTTTGCTTAGGGTCACACGAGTCCCCAGGTTGACCTCTTGCCCCGGATTTGCTCAAAGGTAGACATTAGAACGAATGTCTGGAATGTATGCAGGCCACATAGCGCTGTGCCTGAAAAACGTGCTCCGGTAGTTCGAATTTTCTATTTTCTGAAAAATGGTTAGCAAAACCACTCGAATGACATAATGCATTTTTCGGAAGCAAATAGAGAAAACAATTTTCACTACGCACCACGCATCGTTCCAGTAGTGCCGTATAGACAATATCAGAGGAATGCAAAATGACATATGAGTATACATTTTTATTCCAAACTAGCTTTACCCCGCCACGCATTACTGTGGTTCAGTATATCTGTGCAGATAGAAAACCAATAGCGCGTGTTTTTTTTAAGCACGTTTTTAAAAACCGTCACAGGTGGCATCTATAAAGTATAGGTATATAAAAACGCACGCGTATTTGAATGCAACGTTTTGTCAAAATTTCAAAGCAATCAGTGAAGAACTTTCCGAGATTTAAGATTTTGAACAAACGAACATTAACATTTTCATTTATCTATAGGGTTTTCCAATAAGAGGTGTTATTTTTAATAACCCGCTATTTCGGTAGATGTTACTTTTGAAGCTCTCATTTTTTAACATTTGACAAGTAGAAACTACGTCATTAATAAAAATGGAACGATACATGCTTCTAATTCATTATAAAATGGTGGAAATTTGGCAGAGACGGTTCGTAAAACTCGAACATTTTTGGGTCGTCGTGAAGCACCTTGTCGGACCGCAATACAGAAATTGGTGGAAAAATTCGAGCTCTTGGGACAACTTAGTGATGTGGAGAATAAAACCCGTGCACGTCGCTCAAGAATAGCCAATAGTATTTCTGCTGTAGCCGAAAGTGTTGAAGAAAACCCAGGTTTGTCCATTCCTCGTCGTTCTTTGGAATTAGGCATTCCACAAAAGTCATTAACACAATTAGTTCAGTTAACACAAGAACTCAAGGCGGCCGATCATCAACAACGTCGTGTCTTTGCTGATTGGGTCCTTGAAATGCGTGAAAATGATCCGCAATTCCATCGAAAAATCATCTTGAGTGATGAGGCCCATTTCCACCTCTGTGGCTTCGTCAACAAGCAAAATTGTCGCATCTGGGGTTCGGAAAACCCAAGAGTTACTGTTGAAAAACCTCTCTATCCTCAACGTGTGACTGTTTGGTGCGGTTTATGGTCCGGCAGAGTCATTGGACCTTACTTTTTCGAAAATGAGGCTGGAGCAACAGTTACGGTGAATGGATTGCGCTATCGAGATATGATTGATTTTTTATGGCCGGAATTGGATGGTATTGATCTGGATAACGTTTACTTTCAACAAGACGGCGCTACGTGCCACACAAGCAACGAAACCATTGATCTTTTACGGGAAAAATATCAAAATAACACCTCTTATTGGAAAACCCTGTATATAAATATAAATACGTTTTTTTTAAACAGCTCCATCTGTTGGATTTAAAGGCAACATGCGCTATTGTATTTCTATTTGCACAGACATACTGAGCCACAGCAACGCGTGTTGGGGTACAGCTAGTATAAATATAAATACATTTTTATTTATATAAGATAGATATGGTCAGGAATCGCTGGTTAAAATACTTTGGGTAAGAACTGATACACCCTGTGTACATATATCGTTAGACTACACGTCACGCAAATACGTAGGTACACACATATATTAAGTAACCATCTACATATTCCCGTACGAGCCGGGATGTTAAGGTTCAGTTTCCACAACAGATCTATTTTCAAAGATAGCAAAAAATCAAAGAAAACAAATAAATGATTCGAAATTTCTCCTAGTAGGTGACGCCTTGTTACAAAACCACATTTTAAAAAAAATGTCATAATGCTTTAGCTTGTAACCTAAGCAAAAGAAACAACCGAATGCTGTTCAGAAAGAACAAAGGGATCAGAATGGTAGATACTCTCAGTTTTGCCTTGCTGAAATAGCACCATTCAGAATCGTACTTTAGCAGTATTTGAGTAGCCAGTTACTTCCCAATTTTTTATCTTTTCTATCTCTTTCCCTTCTGTAGTCCATTTAGCTTGTAACCTAAGCAAAAGTCACAACCGAATGCTGTTCAGAAAGAACAAAGGGATCAGAATGGTAGATACTCTCAGTTTTGCCTTGCTGAAATAGCACCATTCAGAATCGTACTTTAGCAGTATTTGAGTAGCCAGTTACTTCCCAATTTTTTATCTTTTCTATCTCTTTCCCTTCTGTAGTCCATTTAGCTTGTAACCTAAGCAAAAGTCACAACCGAATGCTGTTCAGAAAGAACAAAGGGATCAGAATGGTAGATACTCTCAGTTTTGCCTTGCTGAAATAGCACCATTCAGAATCGTACTTTAGCAGTATTTGAGTAGCCAGTTACTTCCCAATTTTTTATCTTTTCTATCTCTTTCCCTTCTGTAGTCCATTTAGCTTGTAACCTAAGCAAAAGTCACAACCGAATGCTGTTCAGAAAGAACAAAGGGATCAGAATGGTAGATACTCTCAGTTTTGCCTTGCTGAAATAGCACCATTCAGAATCGTACTTTAGCAGTATTTGAGTAGCCAGTTACTTCCCAATTTTTTATCTTTTCTATCTCTTTCCCTTCTGTAGTCCATTTAGCTTGTAACCTAAGCAAAAGTCACAACCGAATGCTGTTCAGAAAGAACAAAGGGATCAGAATGGTAGATACTCTCAGTTTTGCCATGCTGAAATGGCACCATTCAGAATCAAAACGTTTCTTTATCAGTATTTGAGTAGCCAGTTACTTCCCAATTTTTCATCTTTTTTATCTCTTTCCCTTCTCTAGTCCATTAATGCTATATGATTCACGATATATGCTATTATGATATATAGCAAAAACACACCCTTAATGAGAATTCCAAAGTCCCTTTGGCTCAGGACACGTAATCGACGACGCTTTTGCGGTATTCACATTATATAAAGAAAAAAACTTACAAAAAAATAGGTACTTACCTATTTTTCTCTGCGTGGGCATTTTGTGTGCGTGCTGCCAATTTATATATTACAGATTGGCATACATTGTTCAGGCGGCCAAAGAGAAACAAACAAACTATGTTTCAATCCATCGATATTTTCGTATTCACAATTTCTACAGTAGCGACGTCCCCGACTGCACAAGTTTTTTATAAGCTAATATCAAATTTGATTGATTCAATACCGGCTTTGCGACTTACTTGATGAACTTACTTGAACACATTTTCATTTACAGTTTTTTTTTTTTATATTCATATTATGATGTTTTCGCACACTTTAAAAGAGATCCGTTGTTAGATTCCTAGTTGTGACCGTTATCTTATTATTTTTATGTGTCTTGTTCTGTTTCATGTTTAAATTAATTAGTATTATCATCTTCTTCGGCGATATAAAACAAAATAATTATTGATGAGGATGAAGATAATACTAATAAATCTTAAGGCGATGCACTAGGCCGTGTAATATTTTAAATTGAGCCGCTATCAATAACAACCCTTACGTAGAGTTAAGGTTTAAATTCCCGCTTAACACCATCGGCCTGTTTTGATTTATGCAAGAAAAAAACATGGCCAAAAAGTGCCTTTTATTTTATTTTGTGGATGTTCAGGCATAAATTTTTTTTTTCGATCATTTTATAAATAACTTAATTTTCCACATTATACAATAAAATCATAACCGAAAATGGGTTCGTAAGTAGGAGATTTTGAACTTTAAAGCAGTTTTCATAGGCCTTTACATTATTTTTTTCTGGGCTTATAAAAAGACTTATCTAAAAAATACTCGATTATTACAAAGGTAGAGATGTATTCTACTCGCAGTATTATGTATTAAAGCTTCTGAAACATTTCTAGGCGACCAAATTATCACACCAAAAACACATGATTTTGCATTACTACGTATGGCCTTAACGAAACATGCAACAGAACAACAACAACAGACAACGTTATCGACTCAACCTACTCGGTCATTTATTTGGTCTTAATTATTCTACGTAATTTTTGTCGATCTCATATTTCAAATTCAGAATTATCCATTTTATCTTTAACAATTTTTTTCGCATATTTTTTCCATGCGAGTTCCACCGAATTTATTTGTAACCTAGATATTGTATCGGATAAACATAACGGATTTTTTCAATGTTTTAAATTACTTGTAAATAATATTAATTCTGACTTTGAATCCCGAAACAGAGATGCTGGGTTCGATTCCCAGTTGAGACCTTTACTTTTTTTCTGTGTCTTGTTCTATTTCACGTTTCGTTTAGTATTATCTTTTCCTTCAATCATATATTACATTAATGGGTATAACCTTCAATGTTCATGAATAGAAAATACAAGCTATCTAACATTGACCTTCTCCCTGCTGTCCGCTATTAAACCGCTTAACTCTCGATTCGACTAAATTAACCTATCTCTCCTGTAAACCTTCATTCGCGGTGTTGGAATATATAAATACCCGCCCAAGAGATCGGTTAACAAAAATAAACTCAGCCGACAAGAATTGGGTTATTTTGTGACGCTCATAAACTGTCCCACTTCTGGCTCATTTCTTGTCATTGGCCATTGCTATCGGAGATTCGAATGGTTTGCTAGCTATTATCAGAGAATGCGAACCAATTTAGCAGAAGTCGAGGTTTTGGTAGCAGAAGTCGGGGACGCCCGAGGAAGACATAGCACGATCAAGTGATCAATAGTTAATCAGATACTTGAGTCGGGCCATGTCAAGAGTCAGAATAATAGAATAGTATGTATGAATGTGAATGAGGCAAGGAGTGTGTGACAAGACTGAGATGTATGGCGGTCCGTCCTCTCTGCCTACCCCCGTGGGAAACGGCGTGATGGTTAGTTAGTTAGTTTATAGCGAACCAATTTAATGGAAATCTCATACATTTTTAAATATTATAATATCATTGGCCATTCAAATGGTTTGCTAGCTATTATCAGTGAATGCCAACCAATTTAATAGAAATACATATTACATTTTTAAATATGTATTATAATATCATTGACCATTGCTATCGCAGATTCAAATGGTTCGCTAGCTATTATCAGAGAATGCGAACCAATTTAATAGAAATACATATTACATTTTTAAATATGTATTATAATATCATTGACCATAGCTATCGCAGATTCAAATGGTTTGCTAGCTATTATCAAAGAATGTGAACCAATTTAATTTAAATATATATTACTTTTTTTTAAACATCATGTTACAACCAAAATTAACGTCACAATCCTCTTTTAAGTTTATATTTATTGTACCGTATTTATGTTAATTAGTGATATAAACATGAAATAATTGTCAAATAACTCCTACGCCAAGCTCAAGAGCTAGCACTCTTCATTGGAGTAGAAATTCAATAACTTATGTTTTTCACTATTACCTATGATCATCTAATTTTATGTAAAATGTAACAATGTTATAAGTTAAACAATAAAAAAATAATAAAAAAATAAAAAAAATAAAAAATTATAATTATCAAATTGAAATAATTTTTGACGAAAATATTAACAACTCTCTAGAGCTATCTAGAAAATTATCCCAACACCTCTTCCTTGCCGGAGAAGTGCTCTGACCACTGACTTGTGTTTTGATTTATGTGAAAAGAAACATCGCCAAAATATTTAAAAAAAATTGAGGTTCTAATACATTTTTTTAAATCCGATCAAAATCTATGAACTTAATCTGCCCCATCTCTAATCTCTAAATAGTATAAAATAAAGTCGCTATCCGCGTCTGTCTGTTTGTGCGCCTTGTTCTTCTAAACTACGCAACGATTTGATTTTGATAGGGTTCAACGTGTGTTCTACTCACAGTATTCAAAGCATCTATAATATTAATCCCTAAGCGATCAAATTTTCAAAAAAAAAAACACACGTTTTGCATCGCTTTAAAAAAACATCAAATAATTAGGGACCTAATTAGTAATTCTTTAAACACTTGCAAATGAATGTATTTATTTTCATAAATATACTTGTATAAAAACGTTGATATCTTTATTAGAAGCTGGCACGAGTGTGCAAAAAATTGTAAAACCATCAAA
Organism: Hesperophylax consimilis; assembly: GCF_061612785.1. Classification (NCBI taxonomy): domain Eukaryota; kingdom Metazoa; phylum Arthropoda; class Insecta; order Trichoptera; family Limnephilidae; genus Hesperophylax; species Hesperophylax consimilis. Next base: position 18,380,956 of record NC_142844.1, read on the forward strand.
GAGATTTTTAAAGTTGTGTTAAAAACACATTTATGTTCTTTTCGCTTTTCAATAGGTGTTCAAGGTCTTATTTTCTTTTTTCTTAATACTGATGTGACATCTTTGACACGGACATCCTCGAACATTAAATTTATTTGATCTATCGTGTCACTCATTTCGTCTGCCATAATAATTATCAATATCGTAGTGTGTATTAACAACATCTACAGGGCGATAAGATCATTTTGTCTAAGACCAGAGATCGTGGGTTATAAAATAGTATATTTGCGCTTCGTTCCAAAGTAAAAAGAAACTCAATACTCTAATCGATACGCTGCTTAAATGGCTTTAACTCTGATTGAGAACCGGATCTGAATATTCAGGCAAATACTTCCCTACCTTCCGCATCTAATTCTCATTTATTTCCACCTCAAAACATTCCCTAATTAAATGGCGTCAGCCGACCAGCTCCAGAAGGCGACACAAGACTCTAATAAAGGGAATTTGCTCAAGGGTCACATTTTAATTAATTCCAACTAATTTGTAACTATAATTTTTTTCAGACCCATACCGAAGGATGTAAGTTATTTATATTTAAGATCTTCGAATTCGGTACCTTTTTATGATTTTTCAGTTTCAAATTTTCTTTTGAGAATCTCTAATGTTGTTTCCAACGATTAAATATTACAATTTGATGTTTTACTTATTAATTTATTCCAAAAATAAAAATAAATTAATGAACGGCCGGGTTGCCGACAGTGATAATGATAATAATGTTTAAAATGCACCATCTTTTTTCAGTTTTGAAATCAGCTATTCGATCTTCTTCTATTTGATAAGTTCCGAGTTTCTTACTGGCAGACTATTCGTTGCCAAGAGCGCCAGATGGAGCTCTGGGGGCGGAAATCGCAACTAACCGACTTTACAAACCGTTTCAATCAAACTGAACCGTTTCTTCAAGCGACCACTACTAACAAATTCCCTTCTCTACTATTAATCTTCATCTATCCCTTTTTCCCTTGCCTCCCTATTCCTCCCCCCTCATAACAGATTCAGGGCAGTGTACCTTAGAGGCAGTGTACCCAATACTACTTCGGGAATTCTCAATCTGTGGGTCATGAAAAGTTTTTATAATTTAAAAATGATGTTTTGAAGCTCAAGTATTTTTCTAGTTATTTTTTATTTCTTTTTTTCCATATTAAAAATAATAATTTCCCTCTTTTTGAGGAGAGGAAGGAGTAAACATCAGTCTTGAAGAGAGTGCACCGGTGTCGAAGGGTTAAATGACGCTAGTTCCTCGGAGCATCTTCCATTGAAATATTGGTAGGACGAGGATAGCATTCCCACCTGATGCATGTACCTCATCAAAATAAAAGAAGTACATTCATTGTAATGTGACTTCCTTTTTCCCCATAAATTATGCCCCATGACGAACGAGACATCTTGTGCAAAAAGTGACGTTAGTGTAGAGATTACCTACCCCATTTTTGTTAAATTTGAAAATAAGTTTTCTTGTTTTGTTTTATAAATAAACATAGATATTTAACTATCTTTAAATATTTTTATACTAATGATATAAAATTAAACGCAGTGACATATTGTTACTACTTCCGTGTAGGTTATCTATAAATATACGTCCAAAGTTACACAGTTCTAAATATGAAAAGAGAATCTTGATTTAAACTTACTTACATGAGCGTTCAAGGTAGGTAATACACAGCTAGAGAACCTCTGATCTTAATTCGAAATATTTTTAAAGCTTGTTCCAATACGTCCCTGCCGTGATCTTGATCTGCTAACAATAAGGCATAAATTATCGACATGTCGTCTGCTGAATCGAATCAGTGTCGTTGGTAATGGCAATGATGTCGCTAAGCTAATATTTGGCAGCAGCCAGGATGGCTGAGGGTCCACACTGTGGGCACGATCGACTCGATGAGCAATAAACCGTCTCACTTCTGGTGGGCAACGGAGCAACTACATATACAGGGTTTTCCACAGACATAGGAATTAATTCATATGTCTATGGGGTTTTCCAATAAGAGGTGTTATTTTCATATTCAATCGTAAAAGATCAATGGTTTCGTTGCTTGTGTGGCACGTAGTGCCGTCTTGTTGAAAGTAAACGTTGTCCAAATCAATACCATCCAATTCCGGCTATAAAAAATCATTAATAATCTCTCGATAGCGCAATCCATTCACCGTAACTGTTGCTCCAGCCTCATTTTCGAAAAAGTAAGGTCCAATGACTCCGCTGGACCATAAACCGCACCAAAAAGTCACACGTTGAAGATAGAGAGGCTTTTCAACAATAACTTTTGGGTTTTCCGAGCCCCAGATGCGACAATTTTGCTTGTTTACGAAGCCACCGAGGTGGAAATGGGCCTCATCACTCAAGATGATTTGCATTTGATTCACTCAAGTGAATTTTAATAATTTCTATGCATTGTTGAAGCGTTTATTGTTGTCAAATGTCAAAAAATGACAGCTTCAAAAGTAACATCTACCGAAATAGCGGGCTATTCAAAATAACACCTCTTATTGGAAAACCCTGTAGTACTATGTATTCCGTCACCCTTCGGAATCTTCGAGTTTCGAATTGCTGAGCCATTCGCTCATTTCAATTTTAAAAGACTAATCGATAACGACCTGTTATTTTATTGTGTTTATAATTATATTGATTATTTGTTTGTGGCTAGGTAACCAGCTGGACATTCTGTCTGCTTTTTTATTTTAAATAACAAAGGATTTCGGATATAAACACTGTTAAATAGAACCACAGGATCGTTATTCAATTTAGAAAGAAAAATTCCTTGCATCCTGAAATTAACTTTTGTAGAATTGAAACGTTTCTAGAATAGAAAAAATACCCTTGCAGAGTTCAAACGTTGCATAGATCGAAGCTACCAGTTCTAGAATTATCAAACTTACTAATTTCGGTTATCGGTTTGTTGTCCCCGTGAAATCTGGTTCAATGAACTCAAATTAAATATAATTATTAGTGTCATTTTCGAACTAGGAATTAGTTCTGTGAAGTATTCAGACGAGCAATAAAGTACCTATCTACCTATTATTCAATATTTTATTATTTAAAAATTAGAACTGATTTTTGTAAAGAATCAAGAATTCAGACTATCCCGTGTTTTTTAACGGGTTTGAGCTAGTCATAAACATTTAGATTATCATATATTATAATAAAACAAGTATGAAACATTTTTCAAAAATAGAAATATTTAGATTATCTATGGTGTGCGTTAGTTATTCTGATTATGTGAAGAATAATTCAGACAAGCGACAAAGTAGGTACCTATTTATCGTATAACATTTTAACAGAAACATATTTGAATTTTCTTCTTCAAAATTGGAATTATAATATCCCGTAATTTTTCACTGGTCTGCGCTAGTTGTTATATAATTAAGACTCTTATGTTGTGAACACGTATTTTTTTAATATTCTTTAAAAAGCCTCATTTCGTATATGTAGGCCGATTAGGGCTATTACATTAAAAATGCAATAAAGAAAGTAATTACGAACAGAAAGGTTTCGCTATAAATTTGTTCTAATGGGACCATGGCTAATGAAGACAAAGCCGTGGGAAGGTACCTGATCTTATTTATTCCTGTAGCTGCGTAAAGCTGACATAGGTAACGTTTCAACAATGTTGGCTACAGTTAATTTTGGACTTCTTCACTTTAAAATCGTTGAACGTTTTTAGTCGATGGGTAAAAAATATGTTTTTTTTGTCATTTAAATGAAAAATTACTTTGTTTTAAACCACTTTATAACACAATTTTACAAAAAGTCAACTAGTAACGGTTATAACCTACCTTATAGAGGATCTTAATAAGAAAAACTAACTTAAGTAAGGATATTTACATATACAGGGTGTATCGGTAAGTACCCCACAAACTTTAACCAGCTATTCCTCAGCACGTTTGGAGTAAAGAATGTTATGGGCGCTTAGCTGTCCGGTAACATTTTTTTCCATTAAAAACAAAAAATAAATCAAAAATCTACACTCCGTCACTGTAATTTGCATTGAATCTCTTGTTCAACAGCTGTTATTAGCAAGTGTGTCAAAAAGTGTCCTCGCTCTTTCGTACACACTAAATAATAATAGTTAAAAATGAGACGAATGGTGCCGTGCCATTTCGTTGTGATTGTAAAAGCGCGCCAACGTAGGTACGTACGTACATTATTCAACGAAACTCGAACAAAATATTGCCAGATGGGTTTTCAAACTTTGACAAAGGATAAAACAATGTTGACATGTGGTGAAAATATGAATAGTAAATTTTTTATTAAAAAAAATGTTACCGGACAGCAAAGTGCACATAACATTTTTTACTCCAAATGTGCTAAGGAATAGCTGGTTAAAGTTTGTCGGGTACGTGCCGATACACCCTGTATATATATAAAGAGTTAACAATAAGAAGAGAGAGGGAAAATATTAGAAGGGTACATAACTTCAGATCGTGGTAAGTAGATGGGTGGAAGGTGGGCGGTGGCGGTTCTTTTACGAGGGTCATTTGGTCAATGACCTCCAAAAAATATCCTGCAATTGTGTTAATATAAAACAGGATTTAACAAACTACTCGACTATAAATTCAGTTTTAATATTCGTGCACATTTGTACGGTAATATTCCAGTGCCATCTAGCGTGCAAACGAGAAGCTATTGTATCGTTGGTAACTACCGTTGGTCACTTTAAATTTTGTCGCAAAACCATCTCCTTTCTTTCTCTTTGCTATACAGACAAAGGAGGTAAACACTATCATATCTGATGTATGCTTAGTATCATACAAGCATTATTTTTAATGGGTTTTCGGACATGACGGCGGTGAGATAGAGATAACTACTACCTACGATTATTAAGGTATTAGAGAGAGATGTGAAAAAATGTCAGTCGAAAGTTTTTTGTGTGACAAACGATAGCCATCTTAAACTTGAATATTAGTTCGCGAAATCATTTTTGACATAATTTCCATGCAATAATTTAAAAGGTCAAATTCTGTGTATATCGTATTGAAAGAAATCGCAAACAATTCATTAAAACATGACAATCGCTAAAAGAGGTTAATTTTATATTTTAAAACGTAAAGTTATAATTTTTGTCAGTGGATTTGTGTGTGCAATAAAATGAACGTATAAGTACTTTTGCTTTCATTGTTTACTTTTTTAAACTACTTATAAACAATATACTGAGGTTGGAGTTAGTGATTTTAAAACTTTTAATAGGAAAAGATCTTTCAAAATAAAAATAAACATTAATTAGTTATATGTATAAATAATTACATAAATAATCTTAAATTAAACAATATTGTACTGAATGCTTCGGAATATGTGTGTACGGGCAAATTAAGTGCATACATTGCCGTTTTTTATAATATTCACTACGCATTAGCAATATACAGGGTGTATCGGCACTAACCCGACAAACTTTAACCAGCTATTCTTTAGCACATTTGGAGCAAAAAATGTTATGGGCACTTTGCTGTCCGGTAGCATTTTTTTTTTCAATTAAAAACAAAAAAATTAAAAATTTCCACACTACATCACTGTCATTGGCATTGCTTTTCGTGTTCAACAGCTGTCATAAGCAAGTATGTCGAAAAGCGTCTTCGCTCTTTCGCACACACTAAATAATAATAGTTAAAAATGAGACGAATGATGCCGTGCCATTTCGTTGTGATTGTAAAAGTGCGCCAATATAGGTATACACGTGCATTATTCAACGGAATTCGAAAAAAATATTGCCAGATGGGTTTTCAAACTTTGACAAAGGATAAAGCAGTGGTGACATGTGGTGAAAATATGATAATAATTTTTTTATTAAAAAAAAAACGTTACCGGACAGCAAAGTGCAGATAAGATTTTTTACTCCAAATATGCTAAGGAATAGCTGGTTAAAGTTTGTCGGGTACGTGCCGATACACCCTGTATATTATAATTTCGTATTAATATTTTTTTCAATTGATCTTACACTTCTGGACCCCTAGAATCGGAGGTAGCACAAAGAATGGTGAGAAAAGGGACATCTTTAATATTAGACTTTTGGATATATGTTTTGTTTATTTCACTCTCTCTCTCTTCTTATTTACATGTAAATGTCTGTACATAATTTAGTTTATATTATTACAGTCCTGAAAAAGGTTAGTTATAACCGAATATAGTTGACTATTTGTAAAACTTTACCGTAAAGTGATTTAAAACAAAGTATTTTTTCATTTAAATTTTAGTCGAGTCACAAAGATATTGCTTTCTTCGATATGCTTTTTTATATATTTTTAATTCAGTAGAACTGGGTGGATGGTACAATCACAGTCTACCATATTACATGAGATTAAAAAAGAAAAAAATAATAATTAAAAAAAATAAAATCATAATAATCTGGTAATAATAACATACATAAATAAATAAAATTTTAATAAATCCTTGAAATGTAATACGTAAAATTTGTTATAAATATCTATTTTTAATAAAACTTCTACACCCGAAAATATGCCAAATTCCATAAGTGTGCTGCGACTTATTCCACATATATTAATATTAATTTACAACAAACTTTTTTACGGTACCATCCCCAACTCGCCTCACAAAATCTTAAACCCTTTAGAAATAATTTCCTTCTTACGGAACCATCCCCAACCCGCCTCACAAAATTTTAAATCCTTTGGAAATAATTTCCTTCTTACGGTACTATCCCTAACTCGCCTCACAAAATTTTTAACCCTTTGTGAATAATTTCCTTCGTATGGTACCATCCCTAACTCGCCTTACATAATTACCAAATTGGGTATCAAGAATTTCCCTAGTTTAAAAATAGTAAAAACTGGGTATTGCTTATAAAGTGTCATATTTGTAATATAAACAAATTTAAAAAAACTTTCATAGCAATCAAAACCTTTATTATGGGAAATCTTTAAAATGGAGTAGAAGTTCTCAATGCGCAAATGCTTTTAAATGCATCTTCCAAAAGCATGAATAACTAAAAGTCAAAAAATATTATCAAAACAAAAGAATCGAAAATTTTTTATTAAAAGAAAACTTTTACTTTATGACATACAAAAATTGAACAATGCGGTTAACTTTGAACGAGAAAAGAACTTTACTAATCACTTGCGTTTTTATCAACGTGTCACATTACCTATACTTACAGAAAGTTCCCAGGCTGGGTTAATATTTCTCACTAGCCAGCCACAGAGATTGCAGTCCAGATAATCCGGATTTAGGAAAATCCGGATATTGAATTATTTAGTGGAATCAGAATCCGGATTTTGAAAAAGAAATCCGGATTAGAAATTTCAAAATGAAATAAACGAGTTCAAAGACTAATAGATGTATAATGTAGACATTTCTAAGATATGAATAAATAAATTTGTAATTTCAGTTGTTAACCCAATAACCAAATTTTCACACAGTGATCTGTACACTTATATCTATAAGATTTAGTAGAAAAAAGTTAATTGTGCATATGTATTGATGTATAAGAACCTATACTAAACATTTATAAGTAAACCATAGACAAAATGCGAGAAGAAAATTAAATAAAAAGATCTGCCTCAACACAGGTTCGCCTAGTGAGGCAGGTTATGCACAACTTAAAATACATATAGTATATTATGCCGTATCTATATAACACTCTTATATACATGTTTACTTTTTCTTCTATAAGAAACTATTCTATTATTGTAACATTAGTTTTTCGACAATATCATTGTTACTAACATACATATAGGTATTTTACTTACTAATGATTAGAGACCGGATTATATGCAACAAAAATAGCCCAAAATATGCATGCAAATATGCAATAAAAATAGCTAAAATATGCACGAAAATCGATAAAAAAGGGTCAAAATATGCAACATGAAATAATACAGGAAGTCGTATTTTTACATATTTTATTTTTATTTTAGTAAGCTATTAGTTCTCAAGGATAACAATTATATTTTCGAAAATATCAATTATAAAATGTATTTAACAATAAAATTTAGAATTTACCTTTAAAAACGTTTTTTAATTTTAATTTTAAATTTTTAAAAGAAAGACAAACATTCCCGGGTTACGAATAACCCAACAATGTTTGAAAATCTCCTACTACCACCACAGAAAGCCGAAAATGTTGCTTCTGTTGTGATGGAGGACTTAGCCAGCCGAGGAATCGAACACGCGACGCTCGGGTGAGACCCAAGCGCTATGCCCACTCAACCACTGACCGGTCTGACGTATATGACTAAGTACTGTTCTAAATGTTCTGTAGACAAATTGTGTCTACGATCGCTTAATATATTTTTGTAAGCGGAAAAGGAACGTTCTACTTCTACTGATGTGGCTGGACAGAATTTAAATTTGGGTGCGATTTTTGAACTTATTGTTCCGGGAAAAATTTCACCTGCCCCGTTGATGAAGTTATCAATTTGGCACAAAGGTTCAAACTCTGGGTTATTATTCAGTATGTTTTCAAATTTTTCTTTGAGTTTACTCGGGAATAGCTTTTGCAACGAGGAATTCATAAGGCGAATTTCCTTCATAACCTGAATAGATGCATTCAACGCCAATCCATGAGTTTAAAGCGTTTTTATACTTGCAGGTATGTAGGCGAAATGAGTGGTAATCATAGCTAGGTTTTTTTTAATACTGGCGTCGTCCAGTGCAAACGATTCTTTGCACTGGAAAACTGCCAAAGGGCCTCTGCACTATCGAAGTCATTGATAACACCCTTGATGGCTTCAAAATGTTCATGGTAAAACATCGCAGCTTCGATCCATGTACCCCAACGTGTTATTACTGGCTCAGGAGGTAAAGGGATATTTGGCAGTTTTTCTTTGTAGACCTTTATAAGAGCAGGCGCCTTAAGAAACACTTTCTTTGCTGATGAAATCAGGTTATTTACATTCGCAAACGTGGATCTCACTTCTTCGGCGAGTCTGTGAATTCCGTGAGCAAAACACGTCACATGAATCAAATTGGGATAAAATACTTGGAGGGCTTTGCCTGCTTTGATCGTATAGGGGGCAGCATCTGAGAGCAACACCTACACATTTTCATCCGCAGAAGATTCAGGAAATATTTTTTTATACCCTCATTCACAAATCTGGCGATCGTAGAATGATTTGCCTTTTCAAGTTCTCTGCAGGCCACTAAATAGGAAGGTGAAGGTTCAAGTTTTAATGCACCAACAATAAAATTTGCAATGTAACGGCCGAAAGTGTCGGTGGTTTTGTCAGCTGAAATCCATATGATGTTATCCTTGGGTTCATTGCGTATTTCTTCCAGCACATGTAGATAAATTGATGATATGTAATTTTTACGTAAAGTAGATTCATCCGGTATATTTTGATTTATGCAATATTTTCTGAGAAAATCCTTCAAGGCAGGATTTGTCAGTTTGTATAGAGGGATATTGCTTGCAAGAAATGCTTCACATAGATCCATGCTAAAGTGATTTTGTTGTTTACCTTTGGAGGTTACTTCACTGTTACTGCTACTTGCCACTGTAAAAACTTGTTGTCGTGGGCCCTTCTTCTGCACTCCTGCGATATGAACACTGGTTTTGACATTCTGGTCTATTTGGAACTTTTTTGTGCTAGAAATGTTTTTCTCGCAAACTCGGCAGTATAAAACTTTTCCGTCGTATGTAAATATTCCAGGATATTCAGCTATCCACGTATGGGTACTTTTTTATCAGGAGGCATGGTTCATTTTCACAATGTACAAATTCGTGCAAACAAACAAAACACTAAACGAAACTCTAAAGAACAGCGCGTGCGACCAGTCATAAACAAAATTCGCAATTCACTGAATTACCATAAAAATATACCAAATCACCCCTAATACGAATGAATGAATTGTTTTCGGCAATTAGCCGAATTAAGCCGAGTAGGCGCGAGCGCAGGCGAAGATGAGAGAGGTTCCCCCCCGCTCCGGCCGCCGGCCGTAGCGATCAATAAGATCAGTTATCAGTTCTTCGCTCAGCTTCGCTGGCCGCGCGCCTTGCTATCTGACGTCTATAGTGTCGCTATGTGAGGCATCTGAACGATATCAAGCGTAAATATGCAAGATCTCAAATTATTTGCTAAAATATGCAACTACCGCTGAAAAGGGTCTAAATATGCATTTGCATATGCAAATATGCAAATGCATATAATCCGGTCTCTACTAATGATATATTATATATTCTGTATTTTTTTTTGATGAAAAAATAAATTTAATATTATTAAGTATAATATTAATAATATTAATAATTATATTAATAATTATATTAATAATATTATTAATTAAATTAATAATTTAATATTATTAATTTAATATTATATTATTAATAATAAACTTAATATTATTTAGCCAGAAAAATATTGTTTTATTTATTTACTATTTGTATTATAAAACATAGAACGTAAGAAATTAAAATTGATATATTAAGATAAGAAAGGAAAAGTACATAAACAAGGATATGAAAAAAAAAAGTTTTGTGTGAAACTAAATAATATACGAATTCGAAAATGCACCCTAATAAGAGTTATTGAAAGTGTCACCTTTTTTTAAATTTCAACGGTGCAAAGAAAGCACCCTCTTAACATTTTCTAATAAATAGAAAAAAAAACAAACAAAAAACAAAACAAACAAACAAACAAATTTAATATTCTTGGGTCTAAGAAATTTTTGTTTTCAGAAAAATTCTTTGTTTTAAATTTTTAGTTTCAATAAAAACGATAATCCGGATTTTGAAAAACAGCGCTGGATTTGCAATCCCTAGTGTGTATATTATTACATCATGGTCCAATTTGTATAATGGGTCGCTTAGAAGGATTTCCCTGATGGGCAGAAGAAAATGTGCGAATTCACGCTTCGTAGCGGCCACGAAGTTACTACCATATTATATGCATCAATCTTCGTATTTCTGACACAACATTAATGCAAGTTACATTAATGAACGATTAACCTTTTCCTAAAACTGTATCATCTTTGTAAAAATACCCCCACACAGCATCCCAAGAGAAAACTAATTTTAAAGCAAATAATGTGGTTAATCTCCTGTGTGAAGTTAAAATTAGAGTTTAATCTCCTATTTTATAGAAAACGCCACTGACTGGTAAGACTGCTGTCACCAAGTCGCCCAACGTTATGTCAACTCCGCCGAACTCAAGTATAACGACGAACATGTCTTTTTGGCGGCAAATCGAAAATTGCACTTCAACAAAGTCAACATAAAAGTACCTTAACACTATATGGTCGGGCATTTTATCGCCAAATTGGGGGCGAAGCGCGGGTGTTTTTTTAAATTTTAGCGCCAAAATTAGACTTTTCCGCAAAATATTCATATCTTACGATCTAATTGATAATTATCGATGAAACTTTCAGTGTTTTAATGTAAAAAGATGTCTCTATATATTTACTTAGCAATGTGTGTGTAATTCTTTTTTTTATGAACAAAAACTTTCTACTTTCTTGGGAATCATAGAAAAAACAGTTTTTCACAATCGAAATAACATATCAAAATTTATTCATACAAAATTACAAGATTATTTAGAAATTTTCAAAACATATAAAAAAACTATAACCTAATAGTGCTTCAATTTGTGATAGCGTTCGAAACACTTTCCTTTATGCAGGGGCACATTGCAAAACTTGCAAATCTACCGCGTTTCACTGCGTAGTTTGTGAGCGGAACATACGCGACAACGATTTTATTTTATTTATTTTATGTTGTGTTGCAAACTCATTGTATTGACAGGTAAATAGATCGGGTACCGCCGACAGTAGAAAACACATGACCCCGCACCCATTTAGAACCCCTTGTTTATGAGTTTCGCGCTCCTTACCGCTTTGCGCAACAAAACGAGTAAACTCGTCTCCCGCGTCTTACTGTAAAATGGCATATGACGAGTTTTCTCGTTTCCCGCAAAGAATGTGTTAATTATCGTAACTTCACTCTAACTTCAATTTTTTCGAGAACAGTGGAAATTCCATAGTGATTTTACATTAGAGGCTATTTATTACCAAGCTATTATTTTTTTAGTAATACTACCCATCTCAATTGAGAACTTTATTTTCGTCTTTGAGATAGGAAGTACCATTACAGTTTTAATTTCCGTCTATTTTATTATTTATTTTGGTTCAATATTTTACATTTCTTAGTACAATTTAGTATTGTTAGCCTCACTGGGTGGCTTACCCGTGCTGTATTATAATGTGATAATAATTTTATGGGACATAAACGAAATAATAAGCCATGCAGATAGTAACATAACGATAAATTTACAACAATAAATATTGCATTATGACAGTAAATGCAAGGTTTTCACAAGCATGTGTCTTTTTTACTTTAACTAACCAAATACATAAATAAGGAATAAAATTCACTAGAATTTATTTATGTTACAATAAATCACTATATAAATCCATAGACTTTATCTGAACTTTAAAATCTTCATAGCGCATTTGTTCTTTTAGTTTAAGTTTGTTATTAGACAATAATTTATTGTGCCATTTTATACAAGGAGAAAAACGACTATTGTTGATTCATTAAAATCTTGTTAAAAATGGGATAGCATGCCGTTTCCTAATAAACTTTTAATACTTTCATAATTTCATGTACCTGCGTTTGTCCTGATAGTACACAATGACGAAATGCGAAAATATTAGAAAAGTTTTCAACATGTGTTCCGACATCGCCATAACACTTTCGTGTTTTACTGTTGACCAAATCTGAATAACCAGATACTTCCCAACTTTCCCCGTTCCCATCTCCTCACAACATACGTGCAAAATATATATCAGCTTATAGAACGCCTTAACTTTAGAACGAGGTAACACATTGATGTATTATTAGTCTATGAGGTAACACAATAACTGCACAATACCACAAATTAAATCTTGAGCTCTAACGTTTGTTTACAGTGTGACGATTAGTAATTTACTTAAAAACAAACATTAAATTATAAACGCCGCCTAGATTTAGTTGGCGAAAATTATTAAATAAACCTACAAGTTTTCTTCAAATCCAACATAATACGTAGTACACTTGGCGGCACGTTCCAGAGTGGAAGATACTCTCAGTATCGCCCTGGAAGACCACCATTCAGAATTGAAACGTTGCTTGAAATGGCTTTGGCCATGTTTGGTGACCAGATCTGAATAGCCAGGTACTTCCCCACTTTCCTCTTCCCAACTCCTTACCATCACCAGGGATGGTAAGGAGTTGGGGAAGTTGGTTTAGAGCTTATGGCAACACGAAATTTGCATAACTTTTTCTGTTCAGAAATCGCATTTCCATTCCATTTCTATTCAACTCAAAAAAAAATACGAGAAGTTCCCATACTGCGAACTCGGGCAAAGCCTTCTATCTGTTTAAAATAAAACAACGTTTTCGTTTTGAGCAATTTTTAAAAAGGCAAACTTCTTATCATTTACATCGATATGAAGTGCGATTTTTCTTCGAAATTGAATGAAGGAAATATATACAAATGGTCGGCTCACCACTTGTACTATGGACAAATTCATTTTTTCAGAATAACATTAGTTTAGGTTAGTAGTTCTGTGAAGAGTACCCATCGCGTCCAAAAGAGTACGCTTCTAATTTTCTCTTTTTTAATAAACCTAAAACAACATTTCCTCTGAAGACGTAAGCTTTGTAAGTACTTAAATACCTACCCACCAATTTAAACCATAAAACATTTTATTTCTTTCATATAAAGAATTATGCAATTTGAAAATGTTTTTTTTTTAATATTCTAAACTAGGCAGGTAGGTACCATAATATTGAAAAACTCGGTCAAAGTTAGCCACCTAGTCAAAGTTAGCCACCTAGTCAAAGTTAGCCACCTAGTCAAAGTTAGCGATCTAGTCAAAGTAAGGCTTGCTTGAATAATAAAGTTGATGCAGCAGATTTTCAAAGCCGGTAACTGAATGTATAAATAAATTTGCTGACAGATGAAATGCCAAACGGTCAAATTAATACAGTATTACTGTTATTATTTCATTGCTATTTTTATTATGTTACTACAATAATACGGGCATTCGCCTAGTTTGGTTTGAAATTTAAAAAATCGGAAATTTATTTTCTTCCGCTGCAATCTGCCTAGCGATATGCTACTGAAATTGTATAACCCCAGGCGCTAAAAAGCTCTACCCATATTTTTTTATAATTAGCGCAGACCCGATTTTATAATTGTTAAGTTAATGCAAAGAATACATCAAAACGAGGAAAATTGCTGCAGAATAATCAAGAAATAATATTCACGAAAATATATTTACAACAAACATTTGAATCCAACACTTTTTTTAGATTAACCCCATAGGAGGCCCAGAGGAGAATAATTTTCCTCGGGGGCTATGTCATTTTTGAGGATGCTGTGTGGAAGGTCTTTTTGAGGTAATTAGGAGAGGAAGTTAAACATTTTCGGTTAAAGTATCAGTTAAAATGGCCGCTTGTTATTTTTTTTACTTTTCTGCTGATTTAACACAATTCTCCTTCACCTCCTAGGGCCTGCTAACCCTAGAAAAAGTACATTTTACATAAGGCCTGTATGTCAGTAATTTTTAGTAATGGTATCACTAGGCTTATCTTGCCAGGACTCCTACCGGAGAGCAACTTAACGGACGTAAATATCTCTCGTAGCGAGCATAAAGAGCCACAACTGGTATAATATTGGCCCGCTATAACCAAAGAAATTAGGTAGGTACCTACTACAACAAATGAATCGGACATTTATTCACAGATTCGTGATTTATGGTTGAGATTTGAGATTAAACGCGAGAAATTATATTGATTTATTCAAAGCGAATAGAAGAATACACAACGCTCGGCAATTCCGCAATGACGTCACATTACCGACAGAGCTTGAAAAAGGAATATACAAATGTGTGTTTTACATTTTGAATAGCTATTTGGGATAATATAGGAGATGTGTCTCGCCGGGCGTGGGCGGCCACTTTTCTTTTCCGTTCCCATCCAATTATTACGTGTTCCTAGCCAGATCTACTACAGAACTTTGGCTACTCGAAAATCACATGTTTATACGTCATAGAAAAAACAAAACGAAGATTGGTCCCATCATACTATATGTTTTCATAATTATATCTTTTCGTGGGAATATAATTTATAACTAATAACTTACACCTAAGATTTATTACTAATAACTTGCAACTCAGATTTATAACTAGTAAATGACTTACAACTAAAACATATATCTGATAACTTATAACAGTTATTGACTTACAACTAAGACTAACTTGTAAGACTAAACAACTATGACTAACTTGTAAGACTAAAGTGACTTAAATGTTCTGTTTCACAGAATTTGAACAATTCGTCAAGTTCTGTTAGGGTTCTCTTCAAATTTTGGTATTGTATCATTATTGGCCAGTTGTTTCTCAAAACTGAACATGAATAGAACCTTCACAAAAGTTTGAAATTTATGAATTGTTCAAATTCTGTGAAACAACCCGTCATAAGCGTAATTATGAAAGTGGGAGAAATTCAAGCATTGTCAGGTTATTCCACTCACTATATTCTGATAAATAAAAATGTTAATGTTCTTTTGTTCAAAATCTTAAATCTTCGAAAGTCCTTTCAGAAAGAACACAATTTTACATTGGAATAGGCGTACGTTTTTATATACCTATATTATTTAGATGATATAATATATTTCATATGATATATTTTTATATACCCCAGTGACTATTAAAAACATGATTTTTTTTTAAAAACAACGCCATCTGTTGGACAAACATTATTTTTTGAAAAACAGCGCCAACTGCTGGAAGTAAAATCAACATGCGCCATTGTTTTTCTATCTGCACAGACAGACCAAGCCACAGTAGTAAAGTAGTAAAATATAAAATGGTACCGGAGAATGAAGATTTGAAATCAGATAATGAACTCCGGGGTGGGGGGCCCCCGCCAGGGGAAAAATATATATATTTATAATTTTTTTTTTAAATATTAACTTTGCACAGAAGACCCCGATGGGAAATAAGTTCCTAACGGCATAATATGTCGTCTGAAATGTTTGCCTGCGGCGCTTTTTCCGTGTCTTTGAGAAAGTTATAAGTCATATTCCACTCCCTTGACCCACACCACATACCTACCCCTTCGGGAACACTATGAAAAAAAAGTGCCTGCGGCGTTTGCCGTTTCTTTGTGAGAGTTGTAAGATATTGTAACATACGAATATACTCCAGTTGGGGATGTCATAGCTCCACAGCGCTCAGAGATAATTGAGGAATCGGGACTAATGTGCGGTGTTTTTTCTACGTCTATTAATTTGACCTTTCCAATGAAAAATAATATTTTGGGCCCCTTCACAACTTAATAACAGCCCTGTTCATAACCACGAGCAACGCCGGGTACACGTAAGCTTGTATGTAAATATGTGTAGTTTGTTCTGATTACCTCTTTGTTTTTTCCCTATAAGCTCTATAAAAAATTTCTCCTTCAATACCAAAAGACGTCTACCCATTTTAAGGTTCCACAGACCTTTTTTTAAAAAAAGTACAAACATTCCCTGGCTACGAATATATTTGAAAACCTCCTAAGGGTCGATATATCAGTTGCTCTTTATGTTCGCTAAGAAAGATATTTACGTCTGTCAAGTTGCTCTGTGGTAGGATACCTGGCTAGAAAAGCATAGTGATACCATTACTAGGATGACTGATACAGGACTTAGCTAGTAGAGGGTTGAACGCAGGACGTTGGACTTGTGTGGGAACTGTGAACACGATACACTAACGGCCGTTGTTCCCAAAATTTCGAACGATCAATCTCAGGGTCCGATCAGCCAAGTGATTTATTCAGTAACGTTCGATTCGCCTGTTTCCAAACATCTTTACTGTTGATTATCTTAAGTGGCCATGCCCACTTTCATAGACAATAAAATGACATCAAAGTTAAAACTTTCAATGCTAAATTAACATTGACGAATTAATTATTGTATTTATTATTAATGCATATATTTTTTAAAGTACTGTAATACGTAAACCGATATTTTATATTTAAGCGTATGAAATATGTTAAAAATAAAGTATTAGCTTGACTTTAATGCCACCGTGCCTTGGCCTCGCATATATGTTTCACTCTGTTGACACTTTTTATAAGTAGTCATTTACTGAGGCAAGCTTAATCCAGTAGTTTGGCTTCCTTAAATTGGTTGATCACTCAGTTGTCACTTTTCCGTTGGAAAGAGCATAGTTGTGCGTTTGAGTAGTGTTGAGCCAAAATTTCGGCTCAGCAGTTGATCAGTAGGATTGGGAAAAACGGCCGTAAGCCTCCTAGCCGCTTCTAGCCACTTCTAACATGTGACCCTTTATCTGCTAGTCTCCAATTATTACTTCGAAATTTATATTTCTACGTGTTCTCCCTTTTCCTATTTAAGTTTTACAATTTTTTGCAATGTCATTGAACTAACCATTGGATCGATTTGTGTCATATACACATTTACCACAATATTGAATTAATACCACTCCTCAAAATATTCATATATAACTGCTTATTGGAGCCAATGAATCCACCTAGATTTCGCTATTTTTCCCATATTTTTGGGTTCTATAAATATGGCATATTATGACAAGCGATCGCTCAGAGCATTTATGAAAAATGCCAAAAAATCACTCCAGTGGAAAAGTTATTAATTTGTTTGTGATCTAGAGCAGTGTTCCGCAAACTTTTTATGTTCAAGGTACACATATCAAATCAAGAAATTTTATAGGTACACCAAATAAAAAAGCAATATTTATTTATTACTAAAATCAATATACCTAATTTGAAAAGATGTATAGTGAGAAATGTGACCCTATTTAACTGAGCACGGGCGATCAAAATTTGGAGCAATCGTTGATAAGGCTGCACTCATCTAATCATTGATCGTCCTCAGGCATTCTCTTTTTTTCGTTTTAATAATAGTGGGAGTTGAAAATCCCAATTCGCATAAGTAGGTTGTGGCAAATGAAAATATATTTTCAACAGCACGCTTTGAAAGCAGTGGATAGTCATTTTTTTGTATGCAGCCAAAAATTTGCTAGCTCTACTTTGGAAATTTTTAAGTTTTAATGTCCGATCAGTTTTTAACTCCATGAATTCTTCCTGCTCGTTTATCGGTAAGTGTCCAAGGGAAATGTTATCCGAGAGTGGATTTCGTACCCAGTCCATAGGTTGTAGGTCACACTTGCGAAAATAATAGTTCATTTTTTCTGCTAACAGCTCTGAGTGTTTCACTATCAAAGCCTGCACTTAGTTTCTGAATCGGCAGCCATGACATTTGGAAACAATTCATTACTCCTATTGACAGCGTGGCTGATCCACAATACCAATTTTGTCCGAAGACGTTAAAATATAAGAATTCCCGCCTTGCATTTTTCTGTTGAGCTCATTTAAATGAGCGAATATGTCCGCCAGATATGCAAGTTTTACTTCCTATTCTTCTTTTTTAAACACAGAAGCAAAATTTGAACCCTGGGCCTTTAAAAACGTCTGGAACTCATTTTTTAGCTCGTAAATCCGAAATAGCACTCTTCCGCGAGAAAGCCATGGTACTTCTGTATGAACAGAAGTGACTGATGATCTGCTCCCATTTGCTTTCTTATTATCTTCACAACACCTTGATTTTTTTCCGCGGCACACCAACTGATCACCACGGTACACCAGTGGGCCGCGGCACACGCTTTGCGGAACACTGCTCTAGAGTTATCATTTCTTTTTTTTCCTTGTCACATCATAATTTTTTTTTAATTGTTTGCTAGAAACTTTTAAAAAAAGTCCACAATGTATTTTGCCAGAGAGGATTACTGGCAGAAAACACTGTAAAATTTAGTTGTAATATGGATAATTAGTTTTTTACAACTTTGCTTTTCTCTGGGTAGCACTAAATCCTGGCCATGTTTAGAAATATCTACTTGATCTACAATATCTATCTAACATTAATTGACGTTTCTATATTGAGAATAATGATAATTATTATTTGATTTTAATTTCACTCATGTAGAATTGTAAAACAATTCTCCGAAAAGCTTTTTCTATTTGAGCACAGTTTGCAGATCTTTGGGTACCTAATAATATTTGTGAAACAAATGTGTTTTGTAGCTATAAATATCAATCATTTCCTTAATTAAGCGCTTCAAAATTGTTTAGAATAATACGTAGGTACCTAAATATACATATAGTATGATATATTTAGAGTGGAAGATACTCTCAGTATCGCTTTGGTTAAATACCACCAATCAGAATTGAAATGTTGTTTGAAATGGCTTTAAACGTGTTTGGTGACCACATCTGAACGAACAGTCAGGTACTTCCCACCTCCTTTCCCTCCCTACTACCTTCAGCCTCACAATATACCTTAATTAAGGATGACATAGTCGCACTGGTGACTTTTCTGTTACTTGAGTGCTAATATTACAAAAATGGCATTTCTGATTTTTCCTTAGCTGAAGACGATTTCTTATTTTTTTTTCGAAAAATCGATTTTTTTGTATGAAGATTTTCAGGAAATCCGCGAGGCACACGACTGAACTGAAATTTCTTGAAAATCTTTGTACAAAAAAAAATATTTCGAATACAAATAAAAAATCGTTTTCAGCTACAATAACATCAGAAACTCCGTTTGTTTATAATATTAGCACTCTAGTACACCCAAAAGTGACGAGCCGCCACTGGATGAAGGAGGACTAGAAGTAGGTACCTAATACCTACCCATTAGTGCTAAAATTAAACTTATTTCCCCTTACGTAAGGTCGGAATAGTGAAAAACTTGATTTGTTACCAAGGCACGGCGTAGGTGTGCTTAAAACGGCCTAAAACCAGACTTAATTCCTGCTAAACTATACCAACACTAAACCGGTGCGTAAGAATCGAATAAGTAAGAAATATATAAAAACTGCACCTAGCAAAAATACCTTCACAGCTGCTTTGATTGTTTGAATAATTTATTGAATTAAAAAATTAATCCTCATAAATAAAAATGTCTAGCAGCCCTGGTTCAGAATCCCCGCCAAGAACATTTTTAGAGTGTCTGTCGGCCTTTGAATAAGTCCCGGCAAAACTATTTGTTACAATAGACTTAATTTATATCTACTACTCTACCAAAATAACCAAACGTAATTCGTAAGGCGATTTAAAAAAAAACTACGCGAAACAAGAGCTTTGTTCCTCAAATCACCATCTTTATTACCATTAAGCCATGATTAGGCCTTTGACAGACCACGCTTAAGCACGCTATATTTTCGTGGCTTGGCCTATTTCAGCGTATCGCTCGCCATGCATTCTCATTGGTAGTGTATGGCGAGCGATATGCTGAAATAAACCAAGCCATGAAGCGTTTAGCGTAATGTGTCGCCTACCAATTCACATGATTTTTTATTAAATAAAACGGAACCAATTTTTATCTGTCATATTTTAATGCGAGATCACAAAATAAATTGAGCCACAATCTTTTTTTCTTTTAAATGTTATGTATATGGGTAAGAAGTTGCTAGAAACGTTATCATAATGAACACACTCGTTTTCATAATGTATAAATATCTTATTTTATAACAGAAGCTGAAAATAGGCTCTTATATGTCTATCTTTGCATCGGAAATGAACTACTAAGAGTATTTTTAACCAAAACAAAAGCTCACTTGAAAAGTCTCAAGTTGAAGAAACATGGGAACCACAAAATTCCTACTAGGTATGACATAATGATTATTGTGCAATAAATCATCACGTTTATCTCACTTTGTCGCAAAATCGTGATAATGTGGTGCAAAAGAAGGTTTCGAGTATATGTTTATCCTAATTATGGCAACACTTTTTTTATTGATATCCCCAATACTAGGGCAAAGCACCCCTGCTAGGACTAGGGGTGAACATTGGGGGGAATGTACGCTGCTTGCGTATTGACAAGGTATGACAGGTGACGTAAATGTAAGCCACTGCATACGTAAATATTCGCACGCATGCAAAAGATCTTATTTCTAAATAATTTGACAATCGTATCACCTTGCTTGCGGACTGGCATTCCTATATGTATTGACGATTTCCCGGATTATTTTCACCTTTTCACTAAAATCATAAAATAAAACTACACATTCGCTGGCACAGAACGCGCTAGGCGTTCGCACTTATTTAAACGTTTAGGTGATTGTCATTATTTTTGTGTTTTAAATTAATATTTACAGAGACACTAAAAATAATAGTAACCGATAAAGCCCGAACTGTAACGTCGCGAGCAACGAAATACACTTCGCGCACGAGCAGAACCAACCACGAATCAGAGCACACTGGGGCATATGGCTTGAGCAGGGCGAGCCTGAGTCGAGGGAGCTGGCAAGTAAAACAAGCCACCGAATAACAAAACCACCATCGAGTAAAAGCTCCCTTATCGATCCTGCTTCTCCGCCGTCTTTTTTAACGAAGAGCTATTCACTATCTGGAATATTCGCCACTGGTAAAACCAACGGGGCCTGACGGGATTGGTCGATCGCCAAAATCGAGACGGGGTTGTTCAGAGAAAGAAAACTTATTAAAAATGTATGCAACGCGCTTTGGGAAATAATGTTGTATTTTTATTTGTTATTTTATCCGAAAACCTTCATTACTTAGAATGAGTGATTACTTGGAATTGCGGAAAAGTATACTCAAGGGTAAAACACTTTTACTGAAACAAATTTTTGATACTTTCCTTGATTATGTTTAAATCGAGAACAATAAAAATGATTTCTTATTATGAATTGAACTCTTTTTGACTGAATGCACTATGAGGTAATTATTTGCATTTGTATCAAATGTGCACATACAGACCCGAGCAAAGCTATTTAATTTTAATATCACCACATTCAGAAGAGAATATATCTCTAAAATGTGAACATTGAATTCTTGAATTTCGAATATCCCGCCCATTTTTTCTTAGTTTTCACAATATTTTAGCAACGGCAACACCAGACTATTGCGCGGCAAAGTTATTTTTGACAAGAAACAACACGAGAACTCGCACCAACTGACACTTTGTTAGCCGGCTTGAATGTCACGTCGGTCTGCAAAGTGCTTAGTGTAGTTTTTTTTACACTGTCAATACGAGAAGCGAGCATTATCGTGTTTTTATTAGATGCCTGTATAGTGCCCTTTTAAAATGGCTAATATCAAACAGCTCCTTATAAGTGGTATTCGTAGTTTTGGCCCCGACGAAAATGATAAACAGTTGATTGTGTTCAAAAGACCGCTGACATTGATCTTGGGTGAAAATGGTTGTGGTAAAACCACCATAATAGAATCATTGAAGTATGCATTATGCGGTGAACTGCCACCAAATTGCAATAAAGGTCAGAGCTTTGTCCACGATCCCAAGGTGAACAAAAGTCGTGAAGTTTTGGGACAGATTCGCCTTCAGGTAAAACTAGACTCTTTCATAATATTCTACATAACATTATGCGTATAAATTTGATATCAACATTGATTACTTCTGGTACAGGCAAATTATTACAAAGAGCGCACGTTTGAATGTTTTTGAGTACACCGATTGTGGTTTGAATTAATTTTCATACACCCGCCCGCAGTCAGTCCCCTTGCTGTATTCCTATGATACAGTACACCACTACACAAGCAAGAATCTCTTTTAAATGATTCTACTGAACATGTCAAATAAATTATTGATTGTAAACTAGATCTGCCTACATTACTTAAAAAAATAAACTATATGATGCTGTGAAAATGCAATTTCCATGCATTTAAATAACAGCCATCTCACTAACTGTCTTTTAATGCGTGTCAATATTCATACATTTTAAACTACTGTTATTTTTTAACGTCTACCAATGATTTTGATTTTAGGTCTACTTCATATCTCTAAATTGTTATATGAATCACCTCCAAAAAGTTTGTTATTTTCGTTCTTAATTACAAAATTTGTATCATATTAGTGGCTTAGATGTATTTTTCATTTCAATCAACAATGTCAGTATTTGGTTAGCAAAAATCAAATAGTAAAGCAAGGAACTGCTTCATAACCCTATCAAACGTTTCCACTTGGGTTTCCACTTTTTCTGATTAATAATAATGATGTTGGGTGTTGGTTATTCCAGTTTGTGAGCCCAGATGATGTCCGCTATCTGATAGTGAGATCCATGCAGGCGCAGATCAAGCAGAAGACCATGCAGTTTAAGTCCATCGACTCAACCATACAGATTATTGATGACCCAACCAAACCCATTGAGATCAGTGGACGCTGCGGGCAAACAGATGCAACCATTGCTAGTATTTTAGGTAATATTCATCAATTGTCTAAATTTACATTGCGCAAAATTCCCTACTGTTAGACATCCTCAATTTTGTGAGGGAATGTTGTGAAGCTGGTTTGGAAGTACCTAACAATTCAGACCGCCGTGAGTCGATTCAAGATCCTTGACTACGGATCCAGAGGTCATCTGTTTGAATGCCAGAGAGCGCAAATAAACTTTATTTAATTAATTTCTATTATTTCACAATTAAATAATACACATAATATATTTGTGACACAAATCCTTGTGAAAGACCTCCATTCAGAATAGAAACGTTGCTTGAAATGGGTTTAACCATTTTTGGTGACCAGTGTGGGCCAGGTAATAATCCATCTATTTTCAAAAATTCCATCATTTCATCCGCATCTGTGATGGGCGTGGCGCGCGACGATAGATGCGTAAATTCTACAAACCGGGCGTCTCGAATCTCATTCTTGCAACAGATGGTAGGTACCTGAAATAAACTGCTATTTAATAACTCAATTCGTCTATAAACTACTCAAATCGTCTCGAAACGACTAAAAATGCCTCAAAATTACTCAAATCGACC
This sequence comes from Hesperophylax consimilis, assembly GCF_061612785.1. Lineage (NCBI taxonomy): Eukaryota > Metazoa > Arthropoda > Insecta > Trichoptera > Limnephilidae > Hesperophylax > Hesperophylax consimilis. The sequence goes on from NC_142844.1 coordinate 18,404,736, forward strand.
CTAATAATTCAAAACACGCCAGATTAATGGACATCACGCTGTAATAGAGCTGTAATAGACCCTAGCGCAGTATGAGACAGGGAGTGAAATTCAAATGATTTGAATTGTGATGTATTTTTTAAATTGTACACTATTAAGCGCACTTGAAGTGAAATGACACTAAACTGCGCTATATAAATGCCATGTTATTATTATTATTACCCACTGTATAAATAATTATCTCACAGCTAATTTTTTAAACATAGTCTAAAAGAAAAGTGGAAAGATATCCTCATAATTTAGACGGCCGGCATAGTCCAGTGGTAACGCATTGGACTGCCATTCCGAAGGTCGCGGGTTCGAACCCGGCGTGCGCAAATAAATTTTATTTGATTAATTTGTATTATTTCACAATTAATTAATTAAAATAATATTTAGTATATTTGCGGCACGTTCCAGAGTGGAAGATACTACCAGTATCGCCCTGGTGTAAGACCACCATTCAGAATTGAAACGTTGCTCCAAATGGCTTTAGCCGTGTTTGGTGACTAGATCTGAATAGCCAGGTACTTCCCCACCTTCCTCTTTCCCTTCCCCACTTACCTTCAGCCTCACAACATCCCCCAATTGGGGATGCCATAGTCTCACTGGCTCCAGACGGGAGCAGTTGGGACTCTTGTGAGGTATTCACTATAAAAAAAATAAATAAAAAAAAGACGTGAAACGTTTTTAGAAATTTCGTGTGTTTTCAAGTTTTGAAAAGGGGTGACAAATTTTTACTAGTGCCAGGCGCTGTTTGGCTTAAGGCCGGGTCTAATTATATCGAATAGTAATAATATTACATACACAGAGACACCATAACTAATTTTATTGAATTATGTAAAAATCAAATAAAAAATAAAAATAAAAATCCCAACTGTTGAGTGGGCATAGCGCTTGGGTCTCACCCGAGCGTCGCGTGTTCGATTCCTCGGCTGGCTAAGTCCTCCATCACAACACAAGCAACATTTTCGGCTTTCTGTGGTGGTAGTAGGAGATTTTCAAACATTGTTGGGTTATTCGTAACCTGGGAATGTTTGTCTTTCTTTTAAAAAAAAAAAAAAAAAATGTAGGTACGACTATTTGAACACGTGTGTATAATATTAGTATTACCAGTGCCTCGCGCCGTTTGTTTCAAGGCCGGGTCTAGTTATATCGAATAGTAATATTATTACATACACAGAGACACCATAACTAATTTTATTGAATTATGTAGGTACGACTATTTGAACACGTGTGTATAATATTAGTATTACCAGTGCCAGGCGCCGTTTGTTTTAAAGCCGGTTCTAGTTATATCGAATAGTAATAATATTACATACACAGAGACACCATAACTAATTTTATTGAATTATGTAAAAATCAAATAAAAAATAAAAATAAAAATCCCAACTGTTGAGTGGGCATAGCGCTTGGGTCTCACCCGAGCGTCGCGTGTTCGATTCCTCGGCTGGCTAAGTCCTCCATCACAACACAAGCAACATTTTCGGCTTTCTGTGGTGGTAGTAGGAGATTTTCAAACATTGTTGGGTTATTCGTAACCTGGGAATGTTTGTCTTTCTTTTAAAAAAAAAAAAAAAAAAAAAATGTAGGTACGACTATTTGAACACGTGTGTATAATATTAGTATTACCAGTGCCTCGCGCCGTTTGTTTCAAGGCCGGGTCTAGTTATATCGAATAGTAATATTATTACATACACAGAGACACCATAACTAATTTTATTGAATTATGTAGGTACGACTATTTGAACATGTGTGTATAATATTAGTATTACCAGTGCCAGGCGCCGTTTGTTTCAAGGCCGGGTCTAGTTATATCGAATAGTAATAATATTGCATACACAGAGACACCATAACTAATTTTATTGAATTATGTAGGTACGACTATTTGAACATGTGTGTATAATATTAGTATTACCAGTGCCAGTCGCCGTTTGTTTCAAGGCCGGTTCTAGTTATATCGAATAGTAAAAATATTACATACACAGAGACACCATAACTAATTTTATTGAATTATGTAGGTACAACTATTTGAACACATGTGTGTCTTGGTATTCCAGGGGTCTCCAAGGCCATCCTGAACAATGTGATATTCTGTCACCAGGAGGACTCCAACTGGCCACTGGAGGAAGGGAAGAAGCTGAAGGAACGCTTCGACGCCATCTTCGACGCCACTAAGTACAACAAGTGCTTCGAGAGCATCCGGAAGATGACCAAACAGTACAAGCAGGACATCATCAATTTAGGTTTGCCCAAACTCAAATACATGCATTACATTCATCTACAGTGAAACCCGATGTAAATGAAATGTACAGTGAAACCCGATGTAGTTTGTTTCATATTTTTCAATTGCTTAGTAAAACAATGTTTTTTCATATCAACTACGGCTTGACAAGGTTAACTTTGCAATCGGTGGCATTGCTAGTGTAGATTTGACATGATTTGGACATGAAGATATCATTAGATGTTTTAGCTCCTCCTTTGATCGCCCGCAAAGTTATCTGCGTCAAACTGTAGAGAAATTAAAAATGGTTTTACCATCCAAAAAATTAACTGTTCGTATACAGAAAATTACTAACAAAATAAATTCTTTAATCACAATATTTTTTTTTGTAATCTTTCAGAGTCGACTGTCAGTTACGCATTGGAAAGAAGACAAGATTATGACGCTAAGAAAGTAAAGATTGTAGGTGAGGAAGAGAAGATCAGGGATGCAGTAGCCACACAGGAAGAACTGGTGCAGAGGCTGGTCCCTCTGCGACAGAGACTGTCTGAAATAGATGAAATTGAGAAGAACATCATGACTTTCATTTCTAAGAAAGAACTCGCCAAAGCAAGGTAGTACAAAAGCTTCTGTTCAAATCAACATCAGCAACCATTTGAATTGAATCATTTCTGAATAATTTCAATGTATTATAATCAAAAATACAAATTTCTGTTGTGTGTCTCCCCTGTGTAATCGTAGAATATAGAATAGCACAAGAAGCGCCTTGTGGAGATTCGTGATCCAAATATAAGCCCAATTTGGCCTTACAAAACTGTATTTCCCCATGATTACGAAATCCAAATGTGTAGGTGATACACAATTTTAGGCAAGAGAGATAGACCATTTTTTTTATTATTTTTTTTATTGTTGATACATTTTTTTTTACAATATTTCATATTTCAATTCAGTAATGTTGGCCTCACTGGGTTGTTTACCCGTGCTGAGGCCCCCATTTTATAATTTAAGAATTTATACATTTAAAAAAAAAAGAAAAACAACATTAAAATAAAGATAAATTTAAAATAAAAATAAAGATTAAAAATTAAAATATAATTATAACACTAAAAGAAAAATATCAAAAGAGAATGTAAATCGGCATTTATAATGATATATGTGTTTGTGCGTGTTGCGTGTTTTATATATATTTTTGTGTTGCGTGTATATGTTTTATTCTTTATTGTTATAGAATTTTGGTAATATTGTCTTTTTGTTCTTTAATCCATTTTTTTATTTTGTGTTTGAATTTATTTTTATTTTCCTCAATTTTTGTTTCAAGTGGAAGACTGTTGAATGCTTTAATAGCGTGGTATTTATGGTGTCTTTGTCCAAAGGTAGTGTTTACCGTCGGAGTTTTTATGTTTTCTTTGTACGCTTGTCTGACCGGTCTATTAGTGATATTTTGTGTTTGTTGGGGTTTGTTTTTTTGGTCGAAAATGTAGTTTAGTATTGTTTTGGAAAATGAAATGGTCTAGAACCAAAGGTCTAGTTTTCTACTTTATTCTATCGGCCTTACCAATAATGGTGGTGTAAATTTTATATAATTGATAAACAACAGTGGATGTGAAAACCTCACTAATAAACTAAAATTGTCTAAATTGATATTTAACAGCCATAAAAGTTAAACACATTGCACATACGTCAGAAGAGGGTAGTTTATTCATTGTATACTGAAGTCAACCGCGCTAACAACTGAGCCAAATCCCGATTAGGTAAGACCGTCATTTATTTTGCATATTAACTACAGTAATGCCATCCAATTTCAGAGAAATTAGTATATATCCACGTATACGACGACGCTCTAGGTTGCGTCACCGTGATGGGGCAGAGAAAGGAGTTCGATCCTCTCTCTGTTCTAGGGAGACTTGTAATGCCCCAACCAACACACGGAGTAAATAACGCAAGATTTCTGCACTTACCAGGTTTGATGATTCTTCAGTATACTTGTATGTTGAAAATCAAATTGGGGCCCACACTGTTCGATACTGATTAATCACAAGTCACTTTACAAACATGAATTAATGCACACACAATCTGCATTCCCTTGTTGCAAATAATTATGTTTAACGGCGATATCTCTCGGTGACGGAAGTTGATCGATAACTTGGTGCATTTAACTGCATTCTGTTGCACAAAAATCAAGCGTAAATTCAACATTTAATATTTAAATTCTGCTCTATGGTTGGCGGAAGCATCATGAAACTATTAATGTGCCATAACTACAAAAATGACAAACTTCGTGACGGAACACCGCATGTGTATGCGTGATTGCCATCAAAAGTTTATAGAATGCATTGTCATCGACAACAAGTCCATCTGCCGAGTTTCAGCCCGATCGGATGTCGGGAAGTGGGTTAATTTCCACTTCCAAGATTCCACTTCATTCATACATTCATTCAAGTAAACCAAATTTAAATTCAAATAGATTATTTGAAAATTATTTGTAATACGATTTTTTATTGTTATTTATACCTTTACGAAGAGATTGATGTACAATATTCACATATAAACATTGGGTAGCTCTACCTTTCCTGTTGTTGAAATAAGATCTGTGTAAAAGGTAGAATTACCCTTCCCGCCGTTAAGCAACAGTCGGTCGAATAGGTAGAACTACCTTTCCCCGTTTCTACCTTAAGGCGATGCACTACGTCGTGTAATATATTGAATCGAGCCGCTATCAATAACACACCTTACGTAGATGGCGATAAGGCTTAAATTCCTGCTTCACCTGTTTTGATTTATGCAAGAAAAAAGCATGGCCAAAAAGTGCCTTTTATTTTATTTTATGGATGTTCAGGCACAAATATTTAAATGTTTTTCGATCGTTTTATAAATAACTTTGCCACACTATACAATAAAACCATAACCGAAAATGGGTTCGTAAGTAGGAGATTTTGAACTTTAAAGCAGTTTTCATAGGCCTATACATTATTTTTTTCTGGGCTTATAAAAAGACTTATCTAAAAAATACTCTATTATTTCAAAGGCCAGGATGTATTCTACTCGCAGTATTTAATTAAAGCATCTGAAACATTTCTAGGCGACCAAATTTTCAAACCAAAAACACACGATTTTAAATTACTACGTAGTGCATCGCCAATCGCTTGTGTGAATTTGAAAAGATTCTTTTTAATTTGATCATTTCAACCGTTATCGGTTCCAATTAAAAAAAGTTCATGCTCACACGGACGGATGAACTCACAAAGGAAATTACATAACATTATTTTGTAGAATAATTACTGGTTGTTGAAAGGCTATTATTGTTGTGTTGGTAACTTTTGAATCAATGGTTAAACTTATCCTTTCTAGGCTGGAAAATATAATACGGCAACAGCGAGAACTGAAGCAGACCATCAAAACATTCTACATCGGCACTGATGAAGATCTGAAAACTGAAATAGGTCAGTATCATTCATATCACCGAATAATTATAGTCTTATGTGTACATACATACATCATCAGCTCTAGAACCCTTGGAGAGTCTTGGTCTTTCGCATGCCTAAAGCTGAGGTGTTTGCGAGCACACCATCCAGCCACGTGGATTAGACCTCCCTGAACTTCTTTATCCTGCAAGTTTATTAACCCCTAAAGCCTCTGGCATTTTTCATGTGCTTCTCTTAAGTAAACTGTCAGAATGCAGATTGCATAGAAAATATTTTCGCATTGCTTTGGATTTCAGATAATTTCGTTGTTTTTAATGTATTTCAAGATAAAATACTGTTTTTAAAAGCATATTCTCTTAGAGCTCTTTAGATTTTAGTATAACAAGTCGACATATTAAAAATATTCATATTTTGAATGCAAACATAGTTTCAACCTAAAGGGGGTCATAAAATTCAATAATATTTGGCTAATTTATATAGCGCCGTTTTCGTGAGAAATCACCTCAAGGGTCATGTCAATGAAAAAAAAAATTAGGGTGCATGAGATGTAAATAGGGGTCCACGAGAGAAACATAAAAATTCTGCACATGGTCTACGGGACAAAAAAATTTGGGGACCCCTGGTGTAAACTGTAATTACGACTTTATGCAAAACTAAAAACTTATTTAATTAAACCAGAGTTTTTCATTTTATATAAAAAAAATTATTAAAAAATTAGCAAACCTAAAATTCAAATTAGGGACAGTTCTACAAACATTTGGTTTAACTCATTGATTATTTGCAAATTTTTATTTTTTGACGGCCGGCATAGTCCAGTGGTAACGCATTGGACTGACATTCCGAAGGTCGCGGGTTCGAACCCGGCGTGCGCAAATAAATTTTATTTGATTAATTTGTGTTATTTCACAATTAATTAATAATAATTAATAATATATAGTATATTTGCGGCACGTTCCAGAGTGGAAGATACTACCAGTATCGCCCTGGTGTAAGACCACCATTCAGAATTGAAACGTTGCTCCAAATGGCTTTAGCCGTGTTTAGTGACTAGATCTGAATAGCCAGGTACTTTCCCACCTTCCTCTTTCCCTTCCCCACTTACCTTCAGCCTCACAACATCCCCCAATTGGGGATGCCATAGTCTCACTGGCTCCAGACGGGAGCAGTTGGGACTCTTGTGAGGTATTCACTATAAAAAATAAAAAAAAACATTGAAATGAAAGATAAATTCAGTGGTTATGAATTTTTGAATTAATTTATCCCACGTTAATTAACTGAAAATTACTTGTATGAATATTGCAGATACATTTGTGAGCAACCTGCGTGACAAAGAGAACCAGATCGAAGACTCCATGAGGAAGCTGAATTCTCTGAAGAACCAAGACGCCGAGACTGCCAAGAAGATTTCTTCCTTAGAGATCAAGAAGAGCGAACTCTTCACACTGGAAGGGCAGCATCAGGAGAAGATTTCCTCCAGGAATAATCAGGTGTTGAGGGCTGCTGAATTTGCAGGTAAAATATATGTATTAATATTTTATAAATGGCATTAACCGTGTAAACCAGATCTGAATAGCCAATTGCTTCACAGCATTCCTCTTCCCGTCTAGTTTTTAACATTCTTCCTTGTGGTTTTTACAAAATTTCACACTGTAACAATCGCACTTTAAAGCTTACTAGCTGTACCCTGCCGTGCGTTGCTGTGGCTCTGTCTATTTGTGCAGATAGAGAAACAATAGCGCGTGTTGCTTTTACATCCAACAGATGACGCTATTTTTTCAAAAAAGCATGTTTGTCGTACAGATGGCGCTGTTTTTACTACATTTACATTTTTATTTATATACGTAGCTGAAGGAACAGTCTGCTTACGCCGAGCAGTGAAATCATACTGGCCTGGTAAGCCACGCCCAATTGTGCCCTGTTGAGTTTGTTTGATGTGTTGTGCCCATTTCCCCAGTGCCATCTCCTCTCCCTCCCTTCCTCCGTGGTAGAGACCTTTGTTCTGGTGCAAGTAGAGTTTGCAGACTTCAAAAACCCTTTACTTTGTTAGGTTTTGAACCTGCAAGGTAAGGGAGACCATAGCCAAAGCTCTTACCGATTTGTCCAAAGAGATCATCCCTTAGTCACTACATTTTCATATTCAACGTGAAGCAACCCCAAAGTCAATTATTGCGTGCATCATTTTACCATAGAGACAAAGATGTTACAGAATAGTGAATTGAATTAATCTTCTCTTCTGTACTAGAATTAGAGATCTCTGGTGACATAGAAGATGAAGATGAAGCAGGGAGGGTGATGGACCGCATCGAGAAGAAGAGAAAAACCCTCACCAAAGAGCTCAAAGACTTCCGTGAGAAGTGTGAAGCAGATGTGAAAGATCTACAGAAGAACGTCGACAGTTGCAGAGATGCCTCCGTAAGTACACTTTGCTTAAGCACAACTAACATTGCATAGTAAAATTCCGATACTAGCCCAGATGTATTTATTAGAAAAGCTGCTAAATTAATCATTTGATTATTGGTAAAAAAATTTAATATTTTTTATGACTTGTAAACTTCTATTTCACTTTCTAAAAGGCGCGGCACAAACAAAAAATAATTTGCAGAAAACAAGAGACCCAGGATTTGGCCAAGAAGGTGGACAAGCTGAAGAGCGAGATTAACATAGCCAACCAATCCAAGAGCAAACTGGACAAAATTCAAGCTGATCTGGCTGTGGCTGAACGGTTCGTTGAGATTACCATAAATATTTTATAATGTATTTATTTATTTCTTATGGGTAAAAGAATTCATAATCTGCTCTTACACAGATGGCACTAATTTAATGCTTTTAGGAAAAAAACACTTCTTGCAAGTTATGCCTTAAAATATTAAGATCAATTGTTCGTTTGCGACCGTACACGCGGAATATGTAAATAATAGGCATACAAATACAATATTGAATTGAATCACCCATACAATAATGTATGCCTTTCTTGATAGAGCTAAGTTTTTATATAGATAAAACTATTTATTCATATTGAGAATGTTCGGGTGCAAACAAACAACTCATCTTAATATTTTAAGGCACAACTAGCAAAATGTGTTTTTTTCCTAAAATCTTTAAATTAGCCCCATCTATGAAAGAGCAGATTATGAATTATTTTAAGTATATGTACTCTTAAACTTTTTATTTGGTCTGTTTGTATAATTCATCCAACACATTTTTTAAATATTATTCCTGTTCTTTTTCCAGAAACTTGGAAAGCATTTCTGGCGAATGTGATGTATCAGCTCTGCAGGATTCCATCAACACTGATGATGCTATTATAACTCAGTTTGAGAAGGATCTGGAGGAACTGAACCAAATGGTAAACATATTTGACTATAAGTAATAAGTTCAATTGGATTTGCAATCCTCCCCTACTAAATTTAACTTGCATTTCTCACCTTTCATTAGTGGGGTCATTAGACACACAATGCCTATCTTGATTCTGGTACAAATCAACCTATTTGTGCCAGAGTCTTGGGACGTTGCCACAATTTGTTGTATCAGAATTCAACCATGGCAAGAGCAACCCTCTATCTAAATACGGATAGATAACAGATTTAATATATTTTTTGAAACCTACTGTAATTTTATAAGATTTTTGGCACTACGTATTAACCAATTAGGCAATGTTATGTAACCTGTAATGTTGTAATACATGGATAAAATAAATAAAAGATAATACTCGTGTTGTGTACTCTCGTCGCGCACAGTTCGTCCATGTCATTACTGAAATCACAAGACCCTCATCTCCACCAATCATTAGTGAATTCTCGAAACTTCAAAACTAGGATGTTTCATCACTACAACCAAACAGTTGTTATAGCTGTCGTTTTTATATCTTATCATTCTTTGTTGACTGTATTGTTCTTAGTATTGATCTAAAACACATGAAATATCTGACAAAAGTGACGCCATGTCTAAACATCCTCTCCCAGCTGATTGCAGGAGACTGGCATTGCCCACAAATTTATAAAATGTCATCAATGTGTGCCTATGTACAAACCTTCCTGAAGATTTCTGGCGGTAGTCACCAAGATACCTGAATCGTCTAGTATCAGATACTTGTATATCCATATGGAAGATGGGCCTAAATGATCATTAAAAGTAATGTTGAAACTATAACTCTTGATTAGAATGATGTTGTAAAAATTTTGAAAGCTGGAGAAATCTATGTCAAAGATGTTTTATGCATAGAGCCACAAATAGATGAGCTACTGCATACTAATATCTTGTCGAAACTTGTTCCACTATTGGAACGCGATAAGCGGTGCGCGTAGACAGGAATCGGTAGATTTAGTTCGAGAGTTGGAGGTCAGTTGGAGGTAAAAAATTGGAATTTTGTTTTTTGCTTCATGTCTCATCTAAATATAATACATCAATGGTTTTGTGTGATTTTGGCAATATTGATGGCTGGAAGAATCAGAAACCTGGAGAGGTATGTTGTGTAAGCAGGAGACATTAAAAAGACTAAATAAAAATAAATAAAAAATAAATTGTCAAACACCCATTAACAATCCTGGTGAACTTTATTAAAGAAACTGCTCTACTATCAGGGGAATGATGTGAAACATGGCAGCACAATGGGTGCTAGAATGTCAACTATGCAGACTGTATCTGAATCAATAATATCTAATATTTTGGCATTATATACTACAGAAATTTATCCTTTCTCGAGTCTGTATAAATGTATGTGACGGTAAAATATATGTATAATTATTCATTGTGTAATGTTGACTTAATCTCTGTAATCGAAATACTTGACCTAGGCATAATGTTTGATCAGAAACTCTGCTTTGTATCTCACATAACTTCTATCGCTAACAGGGCTATGAAAATGTTGGGTTTTATAGTAAGAATTTCCAAGGATTTTAAAAATATCAACACATTAAAAATTCTGTTCACATCTCTCGTTAGAAGTATTCTAGAATACAACTCTACAATTTGGTCACCTGTCTTTAATAATCACATTAATACCATTGAAAGAGTCCAACGCAAATTTTTGAGGTGTATTAATTTTAGGCTTGGAATTCCTTTAGAAACAATAGATTATGATTTCTTATTACATTCATTGAAATTGCTTAAGTTAAGTGATAGAAGAAAAATTTTTGATCTTAAATTTTTATACAAAATTATAAATTATCAGTTGGATAGCCCTGACATATTAATGTTGATTCAATTTCATGTACCTACCATTAGATCAAGGTCCTCTAGTATGTATTATTGTGACAATTATACCACAGTCTCAGGATATAACTCAGTTATAAATAGATTGCACACACTTGGGAACTTTTATAAAGCTGCACTAATAACACATTTTAACGCCACTTATTTTAATGAGGTCACTACATAACAGGCTATTGTCATTGCTTCTTTCTTTACTGTTATTTTATTTGTTATGTTTTAACTAAATTTAATTCTTTTAATTTTCTCATCAAAATTTAATACTGCACTATGGATATGTAAAAAAATAAAATAAAAATTTTGTATGTAAATGGCATTTGTGCCGTAAATTCTAAATAAATAAATAAAAAAGTCATCACTCTTAAACTTGTAACTTGAGCTGACTTGGTTCAACTCAGTGCTATTGATTTTCAGTCCTGTTACATAGTATATGTACAATCTTTAATATTTCTTTTAGACTTTATTTTGTAATATTTCTTTTCAGATAACCAAAATGCAGGCCCAGCACGCCAAGCAGACTGCCATTACGTTGCAGAAAGAAGAGTTGGGGAAGAAGGAAAAGATAGCCACTCGTTACAAGAATAAAAACAGGGACGTGATGGTGGAAGTTCTGGGCAAGCTGCCGGATAGCAAATACAAACAGATATTCCAGAATTGCCAGCAACAACTCAAAAATGAAGTTGACCAACTCAATAAAAACCTCAAATTGAAGCAACATGAGGTAAATATCATTATTTGTTGCAATTTTTTTACTATCAAAATTTCTGTTTTGGCAGAGGTTTTTCTTACAAACTCTAAAATTATTACTATCAAACTCGAAATAAAGTGTTCTGTATTAATGTGTGTGTAAAGAATATTATTTATGTATCAATGTATGAGCATTTCACAGTCAGTGAAAGCCGTAGATTGATAAAAACCAGCTGGAATATTAAAATATATTCAGTACTCTCTCACTAAAACGCCACCCCAAAATCTGGGCAAGTTTCCAATTAGTGAAAGCAGCAAATTACAGTGCACACATACTAAATACGCTCAAAATTAAAACATATTATATTACCTATAAACAAAAAAAATTGCGTTATGTATCTATCTTTTGTAAAATTTCCATTTTTTTTTTGTTTAAAGTAAGTTTATTCTTGCTAGAAGACTTCATTCTTTAAATGTATTAACAGAATGGCTGACTCCACACTGAAACAGAAACAAATGCGACAGTTGCTAGAATACACTATCACTAATAACACCGACTAATGGAAAACAGAAATGTCCTAAATCAACAATAATAAACCCTGGTGATTGTCGTAGCATTCGGCGGACTGTTGGATTTGACATACGAATTATTATGTTTGTGCTTTCAACTAGTAATTAACAGTGGATTATAGTACATAGTTATTGGATAATCGAGTAGCAGATTATTGAGAGAGTACTGTATTATAAATGCACCCATAATAATTTAATCTGTATGAATCGCAAATGCCCCTTTCTGTTGGTTTTTTTTTCAATGTATTTTGGTAGCGACCTCTGCTCTGGAGTCCCTAGAAACCCTCAATTTATATCTTTCCATTCTACCCCTAGATCACCTCTTTAGAATCAAAAAGAACCCACCAGAAGGAAGAGTTGAAGAAGAAGAAAAATGAAATCACCGCTGCTGAAGAACAACTCTACAACTACTGCGGGAAACTAGCTCTTGAGGATAAACTGTCCAAAGTGGATGCAGACATTAATGGTTTACAAGTAAGATGCTTTGATCAATAACCTCTACATCCCAAACGAGGTTCCTGGAAAGGAAGCTGGCGCCTAATTTTTACATTATTGTTTCATAGTGCTTTCACACAAACGAAGTATTGAATTCCACCTAAACTTAAACTTTAGGGCGCACAGTTTACACCCGCGCTGTGCAAGCGGGTTCCCTACAGAGATTCGGACCATCCCATTATGTTCAATATGATAATCATTATTCATAACTTTGTTATGTATTTCTTTTCCTGCAGGATCAAAAAATGGGAGTGTCATCCTTTGAGTTTGTTACGAGAAAATTTGTTGAAAAGCTAAAAGAGGAATCGCCGTGCTGCCCACTCTGTCACAGGGGATTTGAGAGTCAACAAGAGGTAAAGTTCAATTAGTTTGCTTTATCAATCATCTTAGTATGTTACTTGTAATGAACGTGCAACTGAAGTCTTGTATTAGAGAGACGGCATGAAAACCAGACAACTATAGGCATATAAAGAGTTCGCATTGTTGTCAGGCTCTCTTCATTATCATATGTCATCTGAGATAATACATTGTATTAATTACAGTCTTTAAGGCGATGCAATGCGAAGCAATCCAAAATTTAAATATTCTTTTGTTCAGAATCTCCGAACGTTCTTCTCCGATTGCTTTGAAATTATGACACAATGTTGCATTCGAATACGCGTTTGTTTTTATATACATATATATTATAGATGTCACTTGTGATAGGTAAAAACAGCGCCATCTGTTCGACAAACATACTTTTTTGAAAAAACAGCTTCATCTGTTGGACGTAAAAGCAACACGCGCTATTGGTTTTCTATCTGCACACGCAAACTGAGCCACAGCAACGCGTGGCGGAGTAAAACTAGTTCTAAATAATTATTTTATTTTATTATATTTTTGTATTTTGACAATTTTACCAGTGTGCGGTTAAGGCCGTAATTGGGAATTAACAGGTTTGACGGTGGCTCTCTTTTTATTGGTTGTTAAGTATTTTATAATCCCTCATAAAATTTATTTTATTTATTTGTAAGAAACAAACAGCTTTTACATAATATACAAAGATAAATATAAATATACAAGTTAACTGAAGTCAAGCCACAGAAATTTCTTATGCAAAAGTAAATAAAGTTCATTGGTAATGAAGTTTTAATATCTTAAAATTAATTTTGTGTTAAAGGAAGGGGAGAGGGAGAGGAAAATAGGAAGAGGATAGTAGATGCTCCCGATACATTCCATACTCTCATATTAATAATCGATTGTACGCGTTACTTCATATTGATATTTCTTTAGGTTATTACCAAAAATGTCAATGCTGTAAAATTTTGTATTATATTGTGCACATAAACGAGGAATTGGGGAATTTTTTCGAATGTTTGTTCTACACGAGGGTAAATAAAATAAATCAGATTGTCAGGTTGATTTAGACGGAATATGAAGATTTATTAAATTGGTAAGTTCTGGTGAGTCCAGACCATTATTTAGGATTTTAAACAATAAGATTTGATCAAAAATTTGACTTTGTGTTTGGAGGGAGTTAAAAATGCCAGGCCCCTCCCGATTTAGAAATAATTTTTGACTAATGGATCGATCGCCTTAAAGAGTTTGCATAGTTGTCCGGCTCTCTTCATTATCATCTATCATCCAAGATATCTTTGACTATTATTCTGCCATCCCTTTAACACAACATATCACACTAAATGTGAAGAGCAAAAATATTACAATTCCTTTAATTTTTGGAAGGAATTGAATTAATACGTCCATCTGAATGTGATAGTAACAAAATTGTTTTTTATATTTTGATTATCATTCTGAAGAATATTTTTTGTCCAGATAACCGATCTGATCTCAGAGCTCGGAGACAAGGTGCGGGATGTTCCGAAGAACCTAGACTCCGTGATCAATAGTCTCTCCCGACACGCGGCCACTCGGGACCAGCTGGTCAGCATGAGGCCCCTGGACAAGAAGGTCAAGTCGCTGAAGAATGAAGAGATCCCTGCTCTTGAAAAGGCTCTAGATAAAACCGAAAAGGTATGTAATGATACAAAGGTATCATCATTATTAAATTCATTACTTTCTTTAGCATTGTTACCTTAACTAACCTTGGGATTTTATTTGACAAAAATAGGATATTTTTATAAACTATAAATACTGTTAAAAATGTGTAAAAGTTTTTTTTTGAGATTTTGGTCACTGTACTAAAAATGTGTAATTTTAATATTTTCACTCATTGAATTTAAAAGGCACATCCTTAGATGGTTCCAACTGGTTACAACGTCATTATAATGTAGAAAACGCTACTGGCTAGTAAGACAACTGTCACCAACGTGATGTCAACGTGATGTCCAATGTGGTGCGGCTGCTTTGTTTTTCCGCTCCTTATATCATCACAAAATTAAGAATCACAATAAAAGAAGAATTGAAGAAAAAGAACTTGAATTCTGTTGGACTTGTTATGGATCTTAGTTCCAGATGGAGTTTATTCCAAGCCTTCGGCCCAGATACTCCGAAAGCGTGACCACCAAGCTTAGTATTTGGCTTGCGCTTAGGTTCCATCAGTCTGCCTATAGCTGATGATGTTGCTGATCTAAGAGTTGACTGTGTTAAGAGACCAGTGTTTTCCGGGACGCATAGTTCAGAGATGTAGGGTGGGGCCATTTCATTGATGGATTTAAACACCTTCCAGCACAATTTGTACTGGATTCTTTCAGGGCACTTGAGCCAGTGAAGGTTACGAAGGTGTTCTGAAATGTACGAATATTTTGAAACCCCGGTCATGAGCTGTGCTGCTGCATTAAACACTGATTGAATTTTAATAAAAAAAAATATTATATTATAATAATGTAGCTATCTGCATTTGTCTGTTTCTGCGCTTAGTTCTTCTTGATTATGATACGGTTTTAACTATCATTTAGAGAATTTCTTCCGGAAGGTTTAAATATACAATACATGGATATTTTATTTTTAAAAAGTAGAGAAAATAGGATGTTTTATGATTGAGTCATAAAAATTTTTTTCGGGCGCTAACATTGCTAACGCTGGCTCCATCTTATGAGATACATCAAAATAATGTAATACAGAATTGTATATCTTAAAAAGGCCTACAGAAAAGTCTGCGAAAGTATATGTCCATCTCCTAAAGATAGTGGAGTTCTTTGAGAGTTCTTTCACCCAATACCCTGATCCTCCTGGTTACTCATCGGAAGGCTTTACAAAAAACATTTAAAAAGTGTCAAACGGACACCATAGTATTAAAGTTGTTTTATAGTAGTTTTTCTCCATTTTGTAAATACAAGTGCTAAAATTAGTGTTTAAGTGTAGTGTTTTGTGGGGGCTTTCGCCCCGTAATATTTATTTTTACCAACAAGCTTCACAAAAACAGTCTAAAAGTATACAAAAACAGTTTCGCAGACATGATAATAAATTGTGCCATTGGATTTTTTTTTCCTAGTCTTAAATTTAAGGATTAAATGCATTAATAAAGAAAACAAATCCGTGTGTACAGTGCAGTCAAAGAAAAAACAAGTTAAGTGTGTAGCAGTCATTTCCTGCCCGCTACAGAGCATTAGCATTATTCACTGCCCATCTCTATTTACAACTCCGCATCTATGGCAACTCTGGACAACAAGGAAGGGGCTCGCGAGCTAGACGCGCACCTCGACAATTTAGTATTTATCTGGCCGCGGTTCCGGGACGTCGTGAAACTAGGGGAAGACAAGAACCACTCCATGAGCGAACACGATTACGAACAAGGATGACGACACCGTTTTGTGGTTTTACCTTTGGTCATCCTTGTCTCTTCATTTAAATAACAGCTATGCATAACCGCATCGCTTGGCGCCCGTTATTACATTCTTCAGGTTAGTTTATTATAAATGCCACCCACTTGTCGCTTTCAATGCAATATTTAAAATTAGCAATCGTGCGTTCATCCTTCGGATGTAGCACACGCCTGAGATAAATGTCACTAAATAAAGAGTTCTCATGTTATTTAAAGGTTAATGAAGTGTTGTAGAAATAAATGTTGTGTCATGGAATTCATTTCCCTTATCTTTTATTTAATACACTGTGGTTACATCCATTCCTGAGGCACTCATGCCCTTCACCTTTTCATAATTTTGTTTCAACACCGCCCAATGTGGCAATAATCCTCTTACAATGGCGCACCACGTGGTTTAACCCGATTGGCATTTAATTTTACTTATTTCGGTCTCGTTGGCATTGAGAGTTGACAATAATTTTTGCAGGGAAGCCATTATTTCAGGCAAAGATTACAAATCACCTGATTTTTCTTCGGAAGATTTAACATTCTCGAAACGTGACACATGGGCTCAAGATGTTTCTGAGCTTAATGACATTTTCTGCCAAGTTAGGACGTGTTTACGTCAATCCTACGAACGGAATAAAGTTCACTATGACCTTCGTAGAAGGAATGTGGAATTCAAAGTTGGTGACATTGTTTGGAGACGCTCTTTCGTGTTGTCCGATGCTTCTAAGCATTTCTCCGCTAAACTTGCTCCAAAATTTTTAAGAAGCAAAATTATTGATAAGGTCTCGGCCGTCGTTTACAAACTGGCAGATATGAAGGGAAAGCCTATTGGAACATTCCATATTAAAGATTTAATTAGGGCAGAAAATTAATTGTTTTTATTATTATTTACAAAGGGAAAAAGTGAACGGGTTTCTGGTACCTACACTGATCACGTGGGTATAGGAAACTTATTTCCTTTTTTGTTACCTTGTTGATTGGGAGTAATGGTTTTCTTTTCCCTGGAGAATTCCATTCCGCCTTTCAACCTGCTTTGTATGTTACTATGTCGTCATTTCTAATGATTATTACGTATCTATTGTTAATTGTGTTTTGTCTGGAAATTGTCATACACATCTATTTCTCTTATGAGGATCCGCTCTCTTCGTTATGTTTATTGTTTACCGCTGTTTTCTCAGTATCATTGATTAAGATGTGCTTATTTGGCGCTCTACCTTACTTATTAAGTTGTCATGTCTGGTTGAATGACCTTATCATAAGCTTATGAGCTTCGTGCTTTTGTTTTCACACATTAGCATACTAGCTCTTCTGTTGTGTTTCAGTATGTTGAAGGAAATATACCTTCTATCTAGATGCTGTCATTTCAGCACTTATTTGGGAGAGCTGTTGTAGGGTTATAATGGCTTAGGCTCTTTAGCACATGATAGCCCTCATCAGGCTTACAATTAAGATATTTTTGTTGATTTTTTTATGAAAATTTCAATATCAATAGTCGGTAAGCCATTATCACATTCACAGGTTTATGGTGGTTGGTTCTGTAATGGGTTTTATGTCTTACATATTTAATCATAGTGCATGTCCTTAAATTTTTCTTCGTAATTTGATTCCTTCCCTGCTTTTCCAGAGCTCGGAAAAGTATGGAATGAATCAGGTGTTCTGTCAATTGTTCATCGGTATTCTTCAGCCACCAACTGGTTCACTTGGTGACGGAAGAATATGTGTATGAAAATGAAATTATTTATTATATTAATTTTCGAGATAATTTCTACAAACTATCGGTACACTGTTCTATAATAATTCCAAGAAGATTTATTATTGTTCATTAAATACATTACTGCCATCTATGTCAAGATGAGCTAACTATTACCTACTGATCTTCAGTTTGGTTTAATTTCTGGATGCTTTTATCAATTTTTCACTGGAATGTTGTTCTGTCATTTTTCGTGGAGATTTAATTACAAATAAAATCACTTCATAGGGAATTTTAAAATAATTTCTAGCTGTCACGTAGACACTTTGGGTGGTTTTGACTTGTCATATATTTAGGCATTGTTCATTTAAGCTATTCACAACTCTGTTGCAAATTTTGCTCAACCTTTTTTAAGATTGTTTTAAGCTATTACTATTAAATCTTTGTGTTTAGAACAATGATTCTTTTATATACATTATTTCTTCGAGAAGGGCTTGCCATTTTACTCAATGTTTCTTTTATTTATTTCAACGGTGACCAAGGGTTGGTTAGGTGTAAACTTCTTCAATCTTCAAGGAACTTCGCTATACTACGTCAACTGAAGTCATCTGGACTACACTCTTCTCTCGTCATCGCCAGAATACGTCAACCAAAGACATCCGGACCGCTCTCTTCTCTCGTCATCTCCATGCGGGGTTTCAACCGCTCCAGACCTTACCGAACCTCAGGGAATATTTGGATTCGGAACTCTGCAATGCCGAAGCCGCTACTACCCGCCTAATCCGCACCATACATTTCTGCTGCTGGAGGGTGCATCAAACTTGTCAGGAGGTGTCAGGCGAACCTCAGACTTATAGCCATAAGTCCTTTGGCTGAGGGGGCATTGTAGCAGTCATTTCCTGCCCGCTACAGAGCATTAGCATTATTCACTGCCCATCTCTATTTACAACTCCGCATCTATGGCAACTCTGGACAACAAGGAAGGGGCTCGCGAGCTAGACGCGCACCTCGACAATTTAGTATTTATCTGGCCGCGGTTCCGGGACGTCGTGAAACTAGGGGAAGACAAGAACCACTCCATGAGCGAACACGATTACGAACAAGGATGACGACACCGTTTTGTGGTTTTACCTTTGGTCATCCTTGTCTCTTCATTTAAATAACAGCTATGCATAACCGCATCGCTTGGCGCCCGTTATTACATTCTTCAGGTTAGTTTATTATAAATGCCACCCACTTGTCGCTTTCAATGCAATATTTAAAATTAGCAATCGTGCGTTCATCCTTCGGATGTAGCACACGCCTGAGATAAATGTCACTAAATAAAGAGTTCTCATGTTATTTAAAGGTTAATGAAGTGTTGTAGAAATAAATGTTGTGTCATGGAATTCATTTCCCTTATCTTTTATTTAATACACTGTGGTTACATCCATTCCTGAGGCACTCATGCCCTTCACCTTTTCATAATTTTGTTTCAACACCGCCCAATGTGGCAATAATCCTCTTACAAGTGTTTTTTTTTGACGATAAATAAACCTAAATGCTCTATTAACCAAGTTAGTCTTCCTCTTCTGGCATAACCTTTTATCAGAAGTTAGCAAACTTGCCGCCCGGAATTGTACTAATTGTAATATGGTCACGTAGATTTCAAAGCCATGAAATAAGGTGTCATCCATAAATTTTACTATGCACTCGGGTAATCTTGTATTGGTCACTCCTTGTGATATTGGAGTTTTATTATTTTTATATTTAGGAAAATTTCTCAATTTTTGGCCATTCAATAAAGAAATTCTAATTCAGTAATTTCAAAGATTTCTTCTGTGTTCCTGATCTATGCTGCTGTCACATATTATGTATGTGTTTTTTTTTAAATTTTATTTAAGACTGTTCTGTGGTCTGCATTCTACTTACATTTCTGTATCCATACTGTGTATTTCTAAACGCTTTGTATTTGTCATGTTCAGGATCTCCAAGAAGCTCACGATGAGGTGGACGAACTGCAGATGTCGTTATCGGAGCCGGAGCGCAAATTGGAGGCGGTGGTGTCCATGCTGCCTGACATGACCCTACTCGACCAAACTGTGCTGGAAATCGCCGCCCTCACAGCCGAGGTTTGTATGTCTTCTATGGTAGAGGGATAGGAAGCTCTGGACCCTGGCTAAATAAAATAAAAAATTTGGGGGATTTTTGACCAGATCTGAATATTCAGGTGTAATCCGACCTTCCTCTTCCTTCATCCTCATTATGTTCCCCAGATTGGCGATGTGTGCGTCTCGAATCACATTTAAAAAAAAAAATTGCCATGTTCCCCGGGATTTACAAACAATAAAGTGAATAATACTTTTCAGAAATAAGTGAAAAGGTGCATCCAAAAAGGAATATTAATTTGTCTTCCCAACCCCACATCCATCAGACTCGAATTGGGGATTAAATTTTTATGTTGTATTTCAGGTTGCAAAGTTGGAGTCCCAGATAGACACCAGCGAATTCACCATGAACCAAGACGAGGCGGTAGCCAAGCAAAAGGAGACCCGCCAGGAAACCAATCGACTGAGAGCCGTAATCAAGTCAAGCCAGACCAAGCTGAACAAGCACAACCAGAAGCTGCAGCAAGCCAGGGACAAGAAGAACCAGCTCACAGGGGAGTCTTTAAAGATACAGGCCAAGGTATATAGTGTACTATTCATTTAAATTATAGAATATCTGTGTTAATGTTGAAATTATGACCAAGTGGCCAGAGGCAGACCAAGGAAGAGGTGGATAGACTACATGGAAGAGGATGGGAGGAGCAGAACGGGACGGGAAGGATGGAGGCAGTGTTTCTTTCAGGTACCTATCCGGGGGGGCATTGCCTAACCGGCCTAATCCAGTGAAACTCTCATAGGAATATCTCATAACTCTTGTGGTCGGAACCTTTGTTTCGTAGAATTGACCATTTTTATTCTTCTGTCGTTACCTTCTAGATTTGAATATGAAGCGTGGTGTTTTCTCTTTCTAACACCATTTAGATCATATTTCTCACTATGGCAGTAAGGATGACAACGATTTCTATGAGACCTATATGAGCTATTCCCAAAAGCGAACAAATTGATTCTGGTAATAGCTGTTTGTTCACAAAACCAAACCAATTAGACTGAACAGTTACAGAAGAAAAATGGTTTTGGCTGAGGATTGATCCCCAGGAACTGGAGTCAACTGCACTAACAACTGAACAAATACCGATTGGGGAGGACCAACATTAATTTTGTATATTAACCGCTGTAATGTAATCCAATTTCAGAGAAACTCTTATATGTCCACATGTGTATTCGTAATTTGCCATTGAAAGATTGTATTCAGTCTAACTGCTGAGTTTCAGCTCGATCGAATGTCGGGAAGTGCGTTAATTTCCACTTCCAAGATTCCACTTCGTTCGTACATTCTTTTAAGAAAACAGAAGTGAAATTCAAATGTGAAATATTAAAAAATAAATAAAGTATCTTCTTTATACATTTGTAAAGTTGAGTGGTTATAGGAACAGAGTATTTAATTTTCTTTTTAATATATAATTCTTTAAACTTGAGTACTGAAGTAATATTTAAAGTTTTGTGATTTTGTTTATTTTTATATTATATTGAGTGAAATGTGTATGTTTGATTCTAGATACAAGAGTTGTGTTCCCTGCAAGCCCAGCTAGACTCGTGCGAAAAAGAGAAGGAGAGAGGGGAACTGGATCTCAGAACTCTGATCGAGTCCTCTAATGTTTTACAAACACAACTAGATGGTGCCGAAAATAAGAAAAAGGCTTTACTTGATCAAAATAGGTTAGCAAATGAAACAATATCAACATACACATTAGAATTATTGGAAAGCCTACAAAGAGCACCATGAGGAGATTATATATTGAAACAATGAAACAAAGGTGGTGAAGGCTTTAACCAGCCACCTGTCTCTCATCCACACAACCTAATTAATATTGTTTTTTTTTAATGATAAACTAATTTTTATAAGACAAGGTTTTTATGCATAGCACAAAGGATAACAAATTATTATAAGCGTTAATGCTATGTGCTATGAATAAAAACCTTGTCTTATAAACATTAGTTTATCATTAAAAAATAATAATATTGGACAAGTCAAAATATTTCACCAACAAATGTAGATATAATATATCTCGACACCATCTAGTGGGAAATTCAGCACTAACAAAGCCTTTCCTACAAAAATAAACTTGGTTGTTTACAGGTGAAAAATAATAAGCAGTAATTGTCGATTGAAGTACTTGTACATTTTGGTGATCCAGAGCACCTGACCAGATATCAAAAGGTGCGGGTTCAATTCCCGTCGGCGGCATTTATTTTTACTCGGGAGATCTTTTCAATTTGTATGGATATTTCAGGCGGATAATTAATGCTTATAATAATTATTTAATATTGCTTCAATATTTAAATTGAGGACTGCGACCCATTAACACAATTTGTAAGTTTATGTATACAGCTAAAGGAAGCCTACATCGAACCCATCCGATTCGATTTGCCCACACTGCATCGGATACCACGTCTTTTCAAAATGTCCGGTAATAGAAAATAACACCCCGTGTGTGTAAACTGCGTCACTAGAAATTCAAAATACGGAGAAAATAACACCACAGACTACAAATGTCCAACAGCGACGAGTGCAATTATACAAATAATATTGTTAGGCAATAGAGGCCATTAGAAATCATCCAAAAAATATAAATAAAAATATTTTTAAATATGCTTTATGATTACCCCACTATGTATCAAAGTATTTCGGGAAATTAAAGTCCCTCCACTTCAAATTACTATAAAAAAATAGCTCTTTTACAAATTCACAAAGATTGTTTCAATAGTAAAATGCCAACACCTTTACTGATAGTTTTATAAGTTGATTAAGAGGTCCTGTAATCGAACTAATTATTCATTCTAATCAATAAATTATACCATTGGAAAATGACACCAGAAAAAAAGATCATTGCTGCAACTGACATTTGCTTTTTTTTTATACATTATATTTTTTTACAGAATTCAGGATGACAAGCAACAAAAGCAGGTTGTGGAGTTTGACAGGATGTGCAATGTAATCGCCGGCTACAATAGGGAGATCTCCGCTCACAAAGCCAAGGACATCTCGGGGCAGCTGGACAAGCTAAAGAAGCCCCTGCTAGAGCTGCAAGAGAGGAAGGAGCAGCTCTCTGGGGATCTGCAGTCGCAGACCAGCATGATTGACTCCATCAAGGATGATATATCCAACCATCAGGTTTGTACGAGATCAAACAAAGGAATTGGCATTGAGAGCTGAAAATGGTTGTATTGATCTAGAAATTTCAGACAGAAAAGGTGTACAAACTTCATGATGCCAGAGCTCATTTAAAATCGCCTTTGCAGCTATGTATGCATTGCGATGGTGCTTGTTAAGTTTGATGAACATTGCAAAAATAGATTTACAACTATTACAAAGTAGTAATGATGATAAATCAATATATTCGGGTCTTTTTCAGGCCAAAGTTTTCAAAGTCCACGGTCTGTTTTTATTTGTTTGACACCTCTCAACAGCTCCCCTGTCTGCTGTGTAAAGCCAGAGGAACTATTTTTCTACCCGGTCAAACGACATGTTGGTTGGGAAAGGGATTTGTTAATGTAGATCTTGATAAGGATTGATCTGCCGGATCTGGAAGAAAAGCCAATGGCGCATTCCTTTCGTTCTGTACCGTTTTGCGTAAGAACGAGTCTGTAAAACAACAGTTTCTGATATAATTTATTTTTTTTTTTTGTAAAAAAAAAAAAAATAAAAAAATCATATACAGTTGACCCGCGGTAATCTGGCCCCTTTCTAATCTGGCACCCCTATAATCCGACATGCTTATAACAGTACATACGAAGCACATTAATTACGGCAAGTCTTCTACAATGCATACTTAAACATGTTGTAACTTGTTCGCGGCACCTTGCTCGATGTGTATTTTCTCTATGTAATTTGTCAGACTACAATTCAATCATCCGACAACTCCTTGCCAAACGTTTGTCGGATTACCGCATATCGATAACTATATATCGGAACATCCATTCACAATTTCATTTAATCCATTCGTAATTTTTTGAGCAATAGTTATAAGAATGGAAATACTTCAGAACAGAGGTATGAGGTCTATATTGTACTTTAGCAGATATACTAGGATAAAAAAATGCAATGCCAACCCAATATTCTAAGTGTGTGGCAATGTTTGCTCTATAATACCCTAGTATTTATATGCAAGTTGAAAAATAAAATGTTATCTACCAGATTATATGTTAAAAAGTCTTAGTATTATGTATTACAGTCCATGGCTATCCTATGGGATCTGCTATTTATGAAAATATTATTTTAGGTATATTTTAATTATTATTTTTCGGAATAACTTATTGAGTAAAACCTCAAATTATAATATTTAAATACTGAAGACAATATTAGTGATTTTTTCAAACGAAAATCTGAAACAAAAAAATCAGAAAAGGAAAGTCCAGATGTGACCGTTTCCTTTTCTGATTTTTTATATTTTAATTGTTTCGGGTTTTAAGAAAATAATATCAAATATTACAGACTAAACTCCAGAAATTAATTTTTTTATCAAAATAAAATCTATTATTTCTTACCTAATAAGTACATTTATTTTTATTTCTATATATTATTTAAGTTATATTTTTTTGAGTTTATAATTATCTTTTTTATTTTCTTAATTTTATTATGTTATTTAAATTTGTCATCTAGATTTATACCTATTTGTTCATTTTTATGCACATCAATTAATGAAATTTTACACCTTATAAACCGTAATGACGCCACTCACCATTTTAAACACGAGAAATAATTTCTCAATTGAGTTGGGCAGTTTCAATCAGACTCGAAATATCTACATTTGTAAACTATTGTAATTTGTTTCTATTTAATAAAAAATAAATAAAAATACACATATGAGATACTGGCCCAATTAAATTTTTTTGTACCATAGTCACACTCTCGAGGACGTCATCACAATCTTCTATATAGTAGAGCAAGCCGCACTAATTTATTAATGAACTCACCTGTGGGGAGAGCTACATGCTTTTTGAATGCGGTAGATAAAAAATTAGATTTATTTTTTGTGTCCTATAGCGCATTTGCGAGATTTTTGGCATTGCATATACACTGCATAAATGGTACAATTATAACGTCTTAGGCTTTATTACCTGTAATTGTTATAAATAAATGTACAAATTATATATAAATAAAAAAAAATAAAAATATATAGTTTCTTCCAAAGCGCTTGATATAAAATTATCAGACAGCAATACCTTTTCCTCCATTCATGTAGGACCGGCGGTAGAACTACCCTTCGTGCCGGAAGTGTGTTAATATAGTTCATTGGGCAAGATTATTTTTTAATATTTACTAATAGCTCACAAAAAATTGCCAAAGTTGTCTCTAAAATCATGAAAAATCGAATTACTATATATTTGCTGTACATTTTAATTATTCAGTTTGGTTAGGTATGTTGGCTGCGCAGCTATTCCTCTTAAATTATTTGGTTTCCGTTCCGTGACATTATCCCTCTCACATTACAGGTCAACAAGCGCGACCTGGACGACAACCTGACTCTCCGCAACCATCAGCAGGAGCAGCGCCTCAAGGAGCAGGAGATCCGAGCAGTGGATGAGAAGATCGGTGAGATGAACTACGTCTCCCTGTCCACCGAGAAGGACAAACTCTTTCAGACACAGGACGAAATCAGCCAGAAGAAAGCCGAAACTGTTGGCATCATCAAAAAACTACAGGTGAAGCATATCTTCTTCTTTAGTCATTTCCTGATTGCTGAGGATTGTAAATTCCACTCCAAATTCCCTGACGGCTCTCTCTGCTGTAAGCTCTCTTTCACATGCATGGCTTGAGAGATGAGAACAGTTTGGCAAATATGCATTTAGAAATGTTTGTTGTGTTTTCTTCAGATAGAGGCCTATTTCATTGTACATAGATTTATATTATGAAAGATACTTTCAGTATCGAAACGTTGGCTAACATGACTTTGGTGTTTGATGACTAGATCTGAATAGCCAGATACTTCCCAACCTTCCTCTCCCCCATCTCCTTCACTTCCCCACTTCCTTCATCTTCACAACATACATACCTCAATTAGGTTATTAATCCCTACTGTGCGGCTGGCTACAGTCCAGTGAAATTACGACTACCTTGAGGTTTACTGCAGTGTATACAGCTAGGTTTTAGAAATTTTTAATACATTTGTTTATTGTCCAAGCAAAGTCCAAAGTGAAAAAGCTAGCTTTGTAGATGCGTTTCTATTATTTCACCTAATTTTCAGTTTTAAATTTTTACATTTAGTATTTTTTAGTCAATATATATATATGTATATATATATATATATTTTTATTTTTTTTCAAAGTGTGACCGTTTCCTTTTCTGATTTTTCTGTTTCAGATTTTCGTTTAGAAATCACTAATATTGTCTTCAAGATTTAAATACTAACACTTCTAGGTTACAAATAATCAGTGGTGGTTTGTACTCACAAGAATGGTAGTGCGCTAAAAATATTGCTAGTCTATCTATCCCCTAAGCCAGGTCAGGTAAAAGATACTAGCAATTTTGAAGCTTATTCCGACCTGTTGGAATTATTGCTATTCGAACTGTGAACAAAAGTTGCGCCATCTCGTAGAAGAGTTGTGAGGCACCGTTCATTTTTTGGAGAAATTTCAATACTATGGTCACATCCACGCTCTGCGTGTATATATATAATTGATGTTCCCAGCTGATGTTTCTATGTGAGCAATGCGGAATCTGCTACCACGTGACTTATGACAAGTGATACAGAGAACGAAAATTCGAGTCGGTTGAATTTAACTTATAGTTTTATAGTATATTATACATTTATTTGCTTTGATTTTTTGGTGGTATTATTATCAGTTGATAATTATTATTTTTTGGTAGAAATGTTGGGAGTGCATTGCTCCAACGCTCTTTAGCGCTAACCGCCACCGCGAATAACCCGTCAACATTTTTAAATCTCCTACTGCCATTACACTAAGCCGAAAATGTTGCTTGTGTTGTGATGGAGGACAAAGCCAGTCGAGGTATCGAATTCACGACGCGGGAACCAGATGAATACAATTCACAGCAAATGAACAGTTTCAAATTAATATTGTGGTAACATTCCAGGAGTTTGTGAAAGAAGCAAAAGCGGAGCTGAAGCAGCCCAAGTTCAAAGACGTCCATGAGGAATACAAGAAGAAGCTGTACGAGTTGATTCTGCTGAAGTCGGCCGACCGCGACCTGCGCGACTACAGCGTGGCCATGGACCTCTGCCTGATGCAGTTCCACAAGGAGAAGATGACTAAGATTAATAACATCATCAGGTAAACATCAAACCACTTGATAATTGATACTTTCTTAACCAACCCCTTAAAAAATTTGATGAATATATTTTCCATAATGATTTAACATTTGCCGCCAAAACGACATCTTCGTTTTTATCCGTGAATATGGCGGCGTCAAGCCGGACAACATCGGTGACAGCATTCTTACCAGCCATTGGCATTTTCTACGTCATTGTAGCCAGTTGACTTCAAATCTTCCACACATTTTTTATAGTATTCATTATTTGTGAAAATGTCCCATTGCAATTTTTTTGCCTGTGTTAGAATTAGAAAATCTGTCCCACTAAAGGCTCTCAAATGGCACATACTGGCATCATGAAATTTGCACAGATTTTTTTGTTCAAATTTATAGGTCAACAATATATTTTATTGCACAATGTTATTTCCATCATGAACTATGGAGCTTTGAAATATCTAATTTAAATGTAAAAAAACAGACAACAACCTTTCCTTTTCTCATCCCCTTTCCCTCTGATGATTTTCCTGTACAATTTTTTGCTGGCGCCGATTCCGATAGTATCTTTTTTAGTTTTGACAAAATTGAAATCTCCATATGGTTTGTTAAATAAAAAAAAAGAATGTTTAAGCCTCAATATATTAACGAATTGATTCATAAAATTGTTGCAAAAACTAATTCGATTTTTATTGCAGAGATATGTGGAGGAGCATCTACAGAGGAAATGATATTGATTACATAGAAATAAAAACTGATGAGAATGCAGACTCTGCCAGCAGCGGGACTAAAAGGGTATACAATTACAGGTAAATAAGACCTTTGTACGTAATATCCTCTTATTGCTGCCGCTGAGAGTTCCATTGTAACCTTTCCCTCTTTCTAATAAACAGTTCATGTAATAAAGCTACCAGCAGTACACCTGCTTTCACTCAATACATAATTACTAATACAAGTAGTCCCAGAGAAAGGTTGTACGTGCGTCATCGATGATTGTCCTCTTCCTTCTCTCACGTCTTGCATGAAAACTAAAAAGACAGAAGGTAGCTGGTTGACAAATGCGTTGGGTTCCCCAATCCAGGCGTCGTGGGTACAATTTTTCTGCTAGCCAAGTCCTCCATTGCAAAAGCAACATTTTCCGCATACAATGACAGTAGCAGGCGTTTTTTAAATATTGTCAAATTATTTGTAACCCTGGAATATTTATTCCTAGAGAATTAAAATAGAATTTGCTTTTTTAACTCTTGACAGGCCAAGATGCCAAACAATACGTCTGTAACCAAGTGGGCCTTCTGACGACCCCATGCATTTTTCTGTCTTATGGGCTTTTAAACTATAGAAATCCCAATTATTCAGTCAATTATTAGTGGTAACTTATGTATTTGCGCAGGAATACGTAAAATACTAAAATGATATGTCAAGTACTTAAGCTAATATAAGGAGGATAGTAATTTTGGGTACTACCTACTCCCCCACTTGGCTGAGGGATAGTTAAAGTACATAATATCTACTCAATGTTTCTGTGGTTTTATTTTGTAGAGTTGTGCAGAAGAGAAATGATACAGAGATTGATATGAGAGGGCGTTGCAGTGCCGGACAGAAAGTACTGGCTTGCCTCATCATCAGAATGGCTCTGGCTGAAACCTTTAGTAATCGGTAAGTTCCACATAACATAAATTTAAGTAATCAGCAAGTTCCATTTAATGTACATTTAAGTAAACAGTAAGTTCCACCTACCATACATTCAGTATTCGATAAGTTTCACCATTGACATTGTAACGGACGTAGTTGACCACATTATTTAATTTTATAAAATTTGTTTTACTTTTATAAAATGTGCCTACCCCACGCCACTGGCGAAATCACCACTCCCCGCCACTGGCCATTTTGTTCCCGGCCGCTTGAAAACTTTGTCTACGAACGGCATCGATACCGCGTCGCCGGCTTACCTGCCGCGTGGATCGATGTCCAGCATTTTTTCTATGTAAAAATTACTAGGAAAAATCAATTTTTAAATATTGCAAATGTTTATATTTTACTTGTTCATGCCCTCGGCGGTAGTCAAATAAACACTATTTTCAATATACTACCGCTGAGGAGATTTTAAAAAATCTGTTTTTCACACATATGTACAACCAATTTTGAACAATATTTTTTACCGTTTTTGCGTGTACAAAAATCCAGGAACCTCGTAGCATAGTGAATATTATCTCTTTCTGAGCGCTATGTTACGGGGGACCTGGGAAAAATACTAACTTAACATGTTTTACAAATTTGATCGCTTTGAGATCATATTTACACATTTATTTACAAACATTTCTTATTTTTTATCGTATCTTGACAAACAAAAAATCTAGTTGTCAAGATACACATTCTTATAACTACTATGCATTTAAACTATGTAATTGTTATTCATGTAAGCGTTCAAAATCTTTTCTAACTCGCAAATTTAAGCGACTACTTTCACCAGTGCTGCCGACAAAATGAATATGCAACATTTTGTCGGGGCCTATAAACTCATTGTTGGCGCGGGTACAATCCCCCACCACTTTTGGGCTCCCAGCCCAATGTCGGGCGCAAGTCAGGCTAATCAAATATAAGCAGCCACATAATTGAAAATAAATTAGTTCATCTTTACCACCGAAACCAAGCGTTTTATTATCTACAAGTGACTCCTGCCCAACATCTGCCTCACCTCGCCAAGTCTTCTGCTCCAAGATCTTCTGGTGTTACCTCTTCAAGACAAGCCGGCCCTCCTCTGGAAAACCGCCAACACCAGAAGCGAGCAGAGACGACAGCACACCCAGTGCCCTACATTCACCAAGCCTGGGTGCGGGAGGCAGATTTCATCAAATATACTACTATCATCATCATCATCGGCCGTAAAGGAGCATTCTCATCGGTTGAAGACACGGTTTGGACCCGGCGCCTAATTCTACAGTCTTGTGCGGACTCCCGTCCAGTACAGACATACATTCAGCAATCGAGAAGTTCCACCTAACATAAATGATGTAATCAATTAGTCCCACCTTACATACATTCACCTTTACGAAAAAACCTAACCTAACATTCTATAATAAATAGTCATTTCCACTAAACACACATTTAGTAAACGGTAAATTTAACTTAAGAGGAACGGCTGGTGGCTTTTTTCATATAAAACTTAAATTTGGATTTGAGGCCAAAGTACTCTACCAAACTGAACAGTAATTTTTTTAACTAGTCGACTGTTTTCGATCAATTTGCTCTCCATGC
Organism: Hesperophylax consimilis; assembly: GCF_061612785.1. Classification (NCBI taxonomy): domain Eukaryota; kingdom Metazoa; phylum Arthropoda; class Insecta; order Trichoptera; family Limnephilidae; genus Hesperophylax; species Hesperophylax consimilis. The sequence goes on from NC_142844.1 coordinate 18,435,407, forward strand.
GCTATGCGCTCCAATTTTTATGACCGTGTTTGGGACTCGTGCTTATGTGTGAACTCTAATATCGTCCATGCTGGAATTTTTGTGATACAATTTTAAGTCAGTATGAAATCCACATTATGTGCACAAGAATGCAGGCAGTGGAATTAGGAAACAATGCTCACGCGCCACTCCGACCCGTGCGGATATAGAAATATATAAAGGGTGTGTAGGAAATCGTGATACTGAGAGCGCTCCTATGTTTATGTTGATAAGTGTGATGTAAGAAACATTTACTAATCAGTAAATTGCCCAAAACATACATTTGGCAATCTGCAAGATCCACTTAACGTTAAAAAAAAAACTAAACAGAATATATTTGACATAGTTCTACCATTCTAATTCCTAACCCCCATACTTTAAAAATATTCTAGATTCGGAGTATTAGCCCTTGACGAGCCCACCACCAACCTAGACAAGGAAAACGTGACCAGCTTGTGCAATGCCCTGGGAGACATGGTGCTGAGCAGGATGAACCAGAACAACTTCATGTTCATCATCATCACGCACGATGCGGAGTTCCTCACAGCCCTCGGCAGGATTGACAAGCTCACCCATTACTACAAGGTGACTAGAAATCAAGACGGAAGATCCAGAATTGCCAAATTGTCCATGACATAAACTAAATTTCTCTTATTTATCGAGAAAAAAATCATTCTCAAAATCAAAAAATAAAGAGTGCTCTGCAATACTAAAAGCAGTTACTAGTGCGAGCAGCAATGCCCCATACGCAGATATCATAACGTCACTTACAGAGAGTTTAAGACTATCTTTTGACGCATGACACAAAATAGTAACCTCCACAACCTTTTTATACTTTGCTCTAGTTCCTTTAAACCTTTTCTATTAATACCAACAAAACGTAACACAGTAATGTCACCTCTTGCATGTTTATTTGATATTATTGTCGTTGGTATTATTGTTTTAAATCATCAATATATAAAGAGGCCTTACTATTAAACGTGTTTTAAATTTTACTACACAATTGATAAACAACCATAAATATAGGGTTAATGTGTTGTTTATTAGTTGTGTAAAATCTAAAATAAAGGTGGTCTATACTTAGTTCTTCTATTTTTTATTACATACCATTATGAACTTATACTGAAATACAATGTATTACAAGATAACTTTGGATAGAGTGGAATATACCCTCAGCATTTCCCTGGTGAAAGACCAGCATTCAGAATTGAAACATTACTCGAAATGGGTTTAGCCATGTTTAGTAACCATCCGAATAGCCAGGTACTTCCCGACCTTCCCCTACCCACTCCCTTCAGCTCCACAACATACCCTAAATTGGGGATGCCATAGTCCTCGTGGCTCCCAGTTGGAACACTTGTGGCGGTACTCACATAAAACTATATTACATGATTACTCCACTTTATCAATAAATTGCAAGCTTTGATGAGAAATTGATGACAAAATGAATCATACTAAAGGGGTATTTCACCATCCTCTTGATAACTTATCCATAGGATAACGTGTATTAATAAACTCGCTGCATCCCGCTAAACCTATTCAACCGAAGTTGAGTACCGAATAGTAAACTCGGACTTTATAAATAAATAAATCGTTCATGTAGGTTATCCTATGGATCAGCTATCAAGAGGATGGTGAAATACCCCATAAAAAAAAAAAAAAAAAATATAAGTATTAGTAGACCCTTGGAAAAGTTATAAATTGTATGAACGTCACATTTCATTAGTCTCTTATGTGGATTTTATTTTAATTATGTATTCTCAGTGAAAGTACGCATGTACAGTAGAACCTCGTTAATTCGAAATCCACGGGACATCAAAAATCAAATTTCGAATTAACAAATTCCCACGTAATTCGAAATTTTATTAAAAAAAAAAAAAAAAAATATGCCGAAAAAAGTTTTTCTCGGCCGCCTCTTCAAATCCGGGTGATATTTTAGGTGTAAATTCGTATTAATACCAATTATTTCTTTATTTTCGCGGCCGATTACCGTAGCGGCGGGCCCATTAAATTCAAATATTCGCAATAAATTCGTAAAAATGCTATATATTTACGCGTAAATCGAGATTTCGCTGCCGATTTCGGTCGCTGCCTACCCTTTAAATTGAGATATTCGTAAAAATACGATATATTTCCGTAATTTTCCGTCGCGGCCAACCCTTTATTTCAAATATCTGAATTTAAATTCGTAAAAATACGATATATTTCCGCGTAAAACGAGAATTCGCAGACGTATTCCGTCGCGGCCGGCTCTTTAAATTCAGATATTCGAAATAAATTCGCAAAAATACGATATATTTCCGTGTAAATCGAGAATGCGCGGCCGATTTCCTTCGCGGCCGACCCTTTAAATTCAGATATTTGATGTAAATTCGTAAAAATATTATATATTTCCGCGTAAATCGAATTTTATCCGCAGTTTTTCGTCGCGGCCGGCCTTTTAAGTTCAGATATTTGAAGTAAATTCGTAAAAATATGTCATATTTCGGCGTGAATCGAAATTTTTCGGCCGATTTCCGTCGCGCCGTATTTTTTAACTCGGATATTCGAAGTAAAGTTAATAAAAATACGATATATTTACGCGTAAATCGAGATTTCGCGGCCAATTTCCGTCGCAGCGGGCCATTTAAATTTAAATATTCGAAATAAATTCGTAAATATACGATACATTTACGCGTAAATCGAAATTTCGCGGCTGAGTTTTGTCGCGGCCGACCCTTTAAATTCAGATATTTGGTGTAAACTCGTAAAACTACGACATATATCCGCGTAAAACGTATTTTCTCGGCCCTTCAAACTCGGATATTCGAAATAAATTTGACATTACGACATTCCAGTGTAAATCGATTCAGATTTACAAAATAATAATGCTTATTAGGACGATGTATAACCACGTAAAAATACATTTTTCGGCGTTTTACCGCCACGGCTGACTTTTAGATTCAGATTTACGAAATATTATGATTTATTTTCGCAAAAATCAATTTTTTTCGAATTACACGAACAAATTTTCGTGCGCGGACAAAAATAAATTTCGAATTACGAATCAACGAATTTCGAATTAAAAAAAATTTTGTATGAAAAAATTTTTCTGCGGAATTTTTTTTGGCGAAAATTTCGAATTACGCGTTTTTTCGAATTATCGGGGTTCGAATTAACGGGGTTCTACTGTATCGAGTTTGTACTGTATTGTAGGGTTTTGTCTTTAGCTATTAATTTTGTTACCTTACTGTGCCAGAAGGCTATTGTGATATTGTATTGTCTTGTGTGCTTAAAACTCTACATTGTTGAAAATAATTTTAATTTGTTGTCCAGTTTTATAATTTTATTATTGGTATTTTAATAATTTTAATATAGTTTTGTCTCCATTTTAAAATTCCTAAAACATTATGTTTATGGGACCTTTCCTTGAAAATGCATTTAATTAAACTATGTACATTCTGTGTACATAAATATTGTTACAGTCAATTTGCTTTTATAATTTAAAAATAATTACATACTTATATAATAATTTTTATTAATAAATAAAATTGAAAATTATTTGTATTTTTTTTACAATATTTCATCTATACATAAACTAGCGATGGGCATAATCGAGATAATCATTTCGAAATAATCCATTAAAATTAGTTAAAAAGTAAACAAACCTATACAGGGTGTCCGGAAACTCGTAGTACAAGCGGGAAACTGGTGAATCTACATCACATTTGGAGTCGATTTTGTAGTATATTTTTTTTTGATTTGAGCTTTCGTTATCGAGTAAATCGAGTTAGAAGTTGATTTTTTTTTTTTTTTTAATCAAATTCTTATAAATTATTACTGAAGATCAAAGTACCCAACTAATTAAAACTATTTGAAAGTAAAACAAATGAAGAAACTCGGATTTGAAGCATTATTTTGAAATCACCCTTCATTTAATCCGGTGTAATCATAAAATATTTCTGCTCTGCAGGGTTAAAACATCTGTTGTTCAACCCTAAACACCAGAAAAAACTTTAACCCTAAAATAGCCGAAAAATATATTTTTTGTTTTTGTGAAATTGCTCAAATCAAAAAACTTTATGTTTATTTGGGTTCCCCATGTGGTGTAGATTCTCCAGTTTCCCGCTTGTACTACGAGTTTCCGGACACCGTGTATAATGATTCAAAACATATTGATAATCATTATAAGGTGCTCATAAACAAGCAAGATAAATTGCCTATTGCTGAACAATTGTCTTATCGGGCAAGGTGTTGACTATCAATATTGTCACGTACCACCAGGGATAGCCAAAATATACAAGACTAATCCACAACCCCAAAACATGATTTCGTGCAATTACTCCACCAAACTTGTACATATAAACTTGGAAGCAAAATCATGAAGTTCGAAAATATGACAGTTTTGGTAGCGGGCAGGTAGCAAGTGAGAACTCAACTTGCTCTTTTGTGCAAGAGAGGACAATACATCAAACGAGGATATGTATTACATACATGACAATATTGGGATACATTGCCCAACAATACGGAAATTTTGACAGCGATACATTGCCGTAAAATCTTGTTCTTTTTCGGGCACTTTTAGAATTGAGATAGACCCTTACGACCTTCGGGTCAGAACGGTAAACTCCCTGACTCTGGTGCTAGACTTCGCAGGTTCAAAATTCAACACGAAGAATAAATTCAAATATTGTATATTTGTACCTCACTTTAGAAGGAAGATACTCTCAATATCTCCTCGGTGCAAAATAGCTATAGTTATATTTAGTGACCAGATCTGAAAAGCTATGTACTTTTGAACCTTATTCTACTCCTTCCCTTCCTGCACTGCCCTTAACCTCACAACATTTCCCAATTTAGGGGTGCAATTAAAAATCTAATGCGGTATCACAAAATAAAATTCATTAGAATGAATTACACAGTGCTTAAAAAATATATAACCTCAGCGGGAGGAGGAGTTGAATAAATATCTAATAAAATCTCAAACATTAATTTGATGCACCAATAAAATTAATCATTAAAATGATTCAATTATGCCCACCATTAACATAAATTCTATGATTACTCTTCTATCAAGAATTCAGCATGGACAATATCTCATTTACAGGGGAACAAATCGTTTCCGTATCGAAACTGAGAAGTTTTTCCTCGTGTACTGCAGCGAGAGAGATGCCCAGCTGCTCAGCCAATGTTGCAGGACTAAACACTTGATAGATACACTTCTGAATGTACGGAATCAACTCATCAGTGAACAGATTACAACTGGCTACAAATAGTTCTTTTTCTTGCGCTGAAAAGGCCTGCTGCTCTTTGTGATAGTAAGCTGCAAGCACTTTAGAAACGGACGACAATGATTGGTACATGTCCGATAAGACTTGACGAGCCAAACAGAACGGCGCAACAACTCTTAATCCATTCAAAGCGGTCAGCAATCCATTGCAATACTCAGCCAATGGATAGAAGTCTAGCAAACTTTCTGGTGGGGCATTCTGATTCGGTTCGCCTTCCGCCGGAGGCTTCCTCCCCATTTTACGATTCACCAATTTGTAATGCTTCATTTCTATCTCGAACTGGCTGTCCGTCTTGCGTAGAGATTTGGTGAATTCGTTAGCGATGATGTCCCGGAATAGCGGGGACATGACAGCTCTCATGTCAGCGCCAACTCGGCCAAAAGACAGGCAGAGATACATGCACTGGTTTATGAGTGATTCCAGAGATGCTTCATCTTCTTGAGAAGCATTCTGCTGCAGTAGATTAATCAATCTATTCACCTGAAATTCAATTCAACAATTACAGACAAATATATACTTTGCATTTTATCATTTTGTGGTGGAAAATTTTGTACAAAATCTGGCAGGATTACACAAAAAAATTTAAGCAGTTTTCGCCTTGTTATAGACTGGGTATGTGTAGGGTTGCCATCTCTAAAAGTTGGTAACCAGGACAAGAGTCTTGAAAACCCCGGATTTTAGAGACCATAACCCGGACATGTCAACAGGTTTTTTTAAACACAGTCAGTGTATTAAAAACAGTTTAAAATGTCATAAATCACCTTTTGATTTATTTTCAGACCTTAAAATTGAATTTTACATCTTTTATCATCATTTTAAATGTACCTAACAAAACAGAATCTTATTACAGTTTGTTGTACATTGTTTCCATAACCAGTTAGAATTTTTTCATTCTTAAAATAAAACAAAAATTATTATTATACTCTGTTATGAAAACTAAACCTTATTAAAATATTAAACTTATTAAAGTTCAATTAAATTTTTAAACAAAAATCTTAAAAATACTGAGACCATTTTAGTATTCAGTCTTACAATTTTTGAGGTAACTCTTTTAACTGAATAATAATTATCTTCTTTAAATTTGTATCAGCAGCCATTTACACAACAAAATACCTCTTAACATAATATGAACTAAATTCAGTCTTCTTAAATCTTAAGCAACAAAACTGACCCTTTTTAAAGTTTAGACTTACTGGAATGTAAGTAACATTATTATTTTTTTTAAACATAAAATATCCAAAACTATTCTCTTTTATATCACCTTAAATTTTAATCAACAGCCATATAACCTTAACACAGGAATTAGCCTAGTATGGTTGTAAAAAAAACATAACAATTGTAATTTCAAGAAATCTATGAAATAATAAAAAATAAAAATAAAAATTCTACGTTTCTTTTACGTAATAAAAACAATCATACAAAAATGAATAGAAATTTTAGCACTTGTAAGTACATTATTTGATTATCTAGCTATTTAAGATTTTTCCTCAGCCTCTTGTCTTTTTACTTTTCAGTTTTTTTTTGTATTTATCACTCTTTCCGATAGCTTTTAGAATATCTTCCCTTTTTATAATGAATTTGTAAAAATCAATGCAGCTGCATTCTTGGAAATTGAATTTAATTTTAATTACTGACGAGATTGTTTCTACGTTTAGTAAATGTCTTTCTTTTGTCCATTGTTGTGAAATTAATGAGAATATTCTCTCCACGTCGACATATGAGCCGGAATGCAAAAAAATACTGTGCAATTTCAGCAATTCCGAATATAAATTCGCATTTGGTGTTTTAAAAAATTGTACCCAAAGTTGATTTGAATTTAAAAGCTTATCTTGTTCAGTTAGGTTTTGACTAAAAGCGTTTAAATATTGAAGACAATATTAGTGATTTCTTAAACGAAAATCTGAAACAGAAAAATCAGAAAAGGAAACGGTCACATCTGGTCCCAGATTAAGAAATCACTAATATTGTCTTCAATATTTAAATATTACAATTTGAGGTTTTACTCAATAAAAAAATAATTCCGAAAAATAATAAAAGCGTTTAAATTCACCCACTCGTCAAATAATTTTGCGTCGTCAATATCTGTTTTTGTCTTTTAAATAAAGAACAGTGTCTTCAATAAGAGTCCATTCTGTGTTGTTATTAATTTTTGTCAAAAACATCCAGTCAAATTTCTCAAATTGTTTTAACGGTTGCATCCATTCTTCAATGTACGTTTTGATTTCCTTGTAGAAGTCATGTGAGCATTTTATAAACTCTTGTTTCGTGTTTTCATATTTATTTGTAATACTCTGAACATTCAACGGCACGAAACTTTCCTTAATTCGGTCATCTAAGCTTTTTGTTATGGATGCAAGTATGCTTCTGGTTTCAAGGACTGAATTATCACTTTTCTCTAATTTCTGTATTTTTGAGTGAACATCCGTGGTGCACTGCGTTGTTAATGACATGGGCAGAGCATCCCACACATAGACATATGAATATTAGTAGACCTGCCCTAAGTGATTAAAAGCGTATTATCCCCACTCCCCATACCGGTTCCATTGGAGCCGGCTGGGCTCGCTTATGGCCTCAAGTGAAATTTGAAAACGTGACGTCATCATTCTTGTGCGAACTATGGTCGAGGCATCATCGGTTCATTTTACGAAATAACACGGCAAAATGTTGATTTGTTATATGAAAACTTGTAAAAATAGATGTGAAAAAGAGAATAAACCCAATTGTCGTATTACATTCCATAAGTAAGCATTATTTTACTTTATTTTAAGCTTATTCACACCGTATTATATGGATCAGTTTTAGAAACATATACTATCACATCACAATGTAGCGATTCTCAAGTGTGCTCATCGTTGTTTACTGGGGTAAGTAAATTATGAAACATTTGTAAAAGTGTCTTAACTAAATACTCTGAAACTAACTACGACTCTGCAAACAGAAGAAATTTACTTTGCCGAATTTGGACTTCGCAAATTAGTTCATAACGTGGCGAGTAATTTGCGCTCCCATGTAAAAATGTCTATTCATTCAAAAGCAGATTTTACTTTTAAGAACTAAATGGTGATATTATAATGCGAGATGCCTATTTACTGTCAGATTGATTTATTGACGAATCACAGTCAGCTTAACCCCCTTCGTTCTTCAACAGTTGATTTTACCCCTCGCCATTATCTTCTCGTCTATTAATTCCTATGTCTGTGATCCCAAACCAACCATGTTTGGGTTAAGATTTTCTTTCAGCTTGTGGAAAACATTGTTGGTTCCATTTCGTTCTATTCCACCGAAGTTTGCATTGCAATTATCTCCAGCAAAAGCAATACATTTAGTCAAGAGGTCAGGCTGGCCGGCCCAAGACTTTAAATTTTTAAACCCGGACTACAAATGAAACCACGCCCGGACGCTCCCCGGACGCCTTCTAAACTAGGACAAATCCGGGGAAACCCGGACGGATGGCAACCCTAGGTATGTGGCTAATGTAAGTCTTTGTTCAGTTTCCATCTTTGATGAATGGCTAATATGTATTCATATATTATATATTTAAATTCAAATGACACAATCATCTTGACACTTTTGTAAGCTCAAAAATCCATAATGAAAACAAGTGTCCTCTATAATACATACTAAAAATCAAAAAATGCATGCTAATAGTCGAAAATGGTATGCCCTAGTGTGCGTCCACAGTGAGGTGCTAGCGCGGTGGCGACGGCGAGTGCGAAATATCATTCATATTGAAATATGAAATCGCCATTTGCATCTGCAGTGTAATGTGTAGCCTGTGCGTGAAGCGATGGGTCTAGGCAGGATTACTCTTGTCATTTTAAAATATTTCTATCCTCTCGTTATGGCCATACTGACAGGTCTAGCCAGCATGCGACATTCTCGCTACTGGTAGGGGGAACAAACCAGATTGGTCTTGTCGCTCGGCATTTGCGCTACAAGAACTCGCGGCGCACTGTCGAGAGCTACAAGCTCCCCCCACCGCGTCAGCATCAGCACAATTCGCTGCGCGTTCACTGTGGACGTGCACCTAGTGTCAACTCCTGCGCCAAGAGTTGTTGTCTCGGTGCCGATTATTTTACCCCTTTCTAGATGAGGATTGACTATCATGAGAACAACTAAAAATTAAATAAACTATGTACCAATGACAATAAAAAATAATGCCTTACTTATGCTGATTGGAATTTACATTACGACTTATAATTTTACTATACCATCCATGAATCTATTTATATAACTGTTCATTTATACTCTTTTGTTATCATTATTATCTCTAAATAGTATAAAACAAAGTCTTATACTCTCAAAAGTGTGTGCGCTTAGTTCTTCTAAACTACGCAACGGATTTTAATAGGCTTTTCAATATCACTTAGAGATTTTTTTCCGGAAGGTTTAAATATATAATACATGCATACTTTATTTATAGAAAGTATAGAAAAGTGGAAGTTTTGTAATTAAGTCGTAAAAATATATTTTTGGTTGCTTATATTACTAATGCTGGCTGAACCTATGACATACATCAAAATAATGAACTACGAAATTGTATATCTTAAAATTCCTCACAAACTCAAAACTTTACCCCAAAACATTTATAAATCCCCGAGAAACGCCGGGTACACGTCAGCTAATTATAAATATAAAATATACCGGTCGAAAATATTTAAAATGTTATATATGTATATTCAAATTTTATTAAAGAAGAAATTGAACGGTAGTATAAAGAGATGATGGTTATTATATCTATGATTAGTTTGCTTGTCATGTTCATTGTGCACACTTATCTAACACCTATATTTAGGGTGATGTTTATTATGATGACACAAATTGCCCACCCATTTGCATACTCTCTACAATCTGAGAATTGTTTAAAAACTTATACTTGAGAGAATCTCTTTATATTAACACACTTTAATCGGGAAGGGTATTTCTACCCGTTCGGTCGATTGATGCTTAACATCGGGAAGGGTATTTGTACCTTCTGCGCCCGCCGCATTTCAATGGCAGAAAAGAAGAAATTATCCGATGTTTTTATATGAATATTATATACCAATCTCTTTGTACAGGTCCCAACTATATGTACATAATTATCAAATTGCAATGCAAGTCTTTTTTTGTATTTATCTTGGAGTCTTTTGTGTAAATCGATATTTCAACTGACCTATATTATTGAACACCTGACACTTGATAGGTATTGCGTTTGAAGATCAACGAAATAAGTAATTTAGATAACATATTCTGTTATTGTAATAATTCAATTCCTGGAACGAGGGTTTTTATGACCCTGAAACCCGAAACAAATCTCTCTATCTCTGTTCCGCACCCACTCAACTACTAGGTGCGTGTCGGGCGCATTTAACAAAACAGGTATCGGCAAACACAGTTAGGCGGACCCACAGACATAGGAATTAATAGACGAGAAGATAATGGCGAGGGGTAAAATCAACTGTTGAAGAACGAAGGGCGTAAGGCTGACTGTGATTCGTCAATAAATTTATCTGACAGTAAATAGGCATCTCGCATTATAATATCACCATTTAGTTCTTAAAAGTAAAATCTGCTTTTGAATGAATAGACATTTTTACATGGGAGCGCAAATTACTCGCCACGTTATGAACAAATTTGCGAAGTCCAAATTCGGCAAAAAAATTCGGTTCTATTTTCAGAGTCGAATATTTCGTTTAAGTATTTAGTTAAGACACTTTTATAAATGTTCATAATTTACTTCCCAGCAACCAACCAGCTTTGTGTTTCGCGTCCAGACGTTTCTCGATGTGATAGTATATGTTTCTAAAACTGATCTATATTATACAATGTGAATATGCTTAAAATAAAGTAAAATAATGCTTATATATGGAATGTAATACGACAATTGGGTTTATTCTCTTTTTCACATCTATTTTTACAAGTTTTCATAGTACAAGTCAACATTTTGCCGTGTTATTTCGTAAAATGAACCGATGATGCCTCGACCATAGTTCGCACAAGAATGATGACGTCACGTTTTCAAATTTCACTTGAGGCCATACGCGAGCCCAGCCGGCTCCAATGGAACCGGTATGTGGAGTGGGGATAATACGCTTTTAATCACTTAGGGCAGGTCTACTAATATTCATATGTCTATGGGCGGACCATAATAAATATTTACAAGTGCATGCCAGTTTTTAAAAATAAAATTGTCCTACGGTTGTGTTCCGAGGAGATAATATTTATATTTGCTTTTTCAAACCTTTCAAAATGGATTCTGAAAATTACGATAGTGATGACGAAATCGTCGCACATAATTTATCTGCCTGTTCTAGTAATTATTTGCCTGAATTCGATAGTGAAAGTGAAGAATCTAGTGGAAGTGAAGAAATTCCTTGTGGGAGAAGAATGTCAGTGATGCTGTAGCAGTTCTTACTCCTGGGCGGCGAGTTCCTACCCGATTAGAAATAATCAGTTGGTTAATTTTCTCCTGTTGGCACTCCTGTTTCGAGATCAGGGTGCAGAGCGTACTTCGACTGTTTGAGTTGGTGGCTGGACTCGGGAGATTGCGGTGTGTTTCGTGCGACGCTGAACATGAGGGTCTATATTGCAATTCACGAAAGGTCTTTTTCTTTTAACTTTTATTTTAAAATATTTAACTTAACATTCCGATAGGGATTACTGTTTTAACTTCTTGCATAGTTAATAAATACTATGCTGGCGCCCACTCAGACATTTCTTTACAAGATACTTAGAGTTTTTAAATAATAATGTTACCGGCTCATTAGTCATATTTTATCAAGATGGCGTTTATCATACGTGCATTCTTGACACGCCCGGAGATAAAATTTATTAGAGTCTCATGTTCGTTTTATTGATCAAATATTTAACAATTGTTATTTCAATAAATTAGCTTCTGTTAATAATTAAAACCTTCTTTTATTTAGAACTTCCTTCACAGATTACATTTGCTACCCACATACATTTATTGTCAGTGCGCGTGGTTGAGATGACTTGATTATTATAATGGAATGATCAAATTAATGTCACAATCTTAGGATCCATCATTAATTATTTATAATAATCTTTTAATCACCCATCAATTGGCAAGAAATGTTACAAAATGGCCCCACGTTGGGCGCCATTTTGTAACATTTAGGAACATTTAGGAACTCGCCGCCCAGGAGTAAGAACTGCTACATTACAGTTGAGTGATTCTGAAGAAAGTGATATGGAGGAAGAACAATGAAATATTAGATGAACAATTTTTAGATGTGAACTGTAACTGATTATATAAAGGTGGTTAGAAACATAAACCTGATAGTGTATGGTGAAAAACAATAAACAATATTACGTGAGCAATACGAGAAGCATTCTACCGTAAGTGATTATTTTAAATTTCATTTGAAAAAATAACCAATATTAATATAGGTAACGCAACGAAAGAAGGAAGCAATAAAAATGCTTAGAATTGATGTATTGGTCTATCTGTGTGAACGTCAAGCGCCGCCCACTAACGCGATAAGGCTCTCTGTCTTGCTTACGCTCACTTATTGTAACTAGTTAGAAGAGAGGCAAGTTTTAACAATACCGTTACGGGGTATACTTACGGGGTGTCCTATTCATTCAGTTCGTAATTTGATTTAAACATACGTGCACCTACATATCGCAAGTGAAATAATTACCAATTTTTGAATTTGAAATAATAAATAGTTTTCATCATTTTTAATTCGAATCAGTAGATTTACAGAGAGTTTTTAAAGTGTGCAAGTAAATATTTATTACGACATCATGGAGTCCTGTTACAAAACGGGACGTGGCAAATCACTGAATGGACAAAGTCGTGAAATTTTATTCCGCGTGTTTAATTATTTTATGCATAATATAAAAAACGGTGGTCAATTTTTAAGCATGACTGACTTATATGATTTGACGTCTAAGGCAACTGGAGTATCGCAGACTAGTATTCGACGTATCGTAACTGGAGTGGCAAAGGAAGCAGAAACACAACCGTCATCATCGTCAACTCAACGACCAACCTTCAGCACACCAGGGAAGAAACGACGCAGACTATCAACCAAATCAGATGTAGATGATTTCGATAAGGAAGTTATTAGAAGATGTGTGTATGATTTTCATTTAGTTCATAAGTCTTTGCCAACGATGAAAAAGATTCATAGAGTTCTGAAAGGGGACATCGACTACGCAGGGTGTATAACTACGTTAAGGAAAGTTTTTCACAATTTGGGTTTTCGATGGAGAAAAACAGAAACAAACCGAAAGTTGCTTATTGAAAAAAATGATATCCGACTTAAACGTACCACATATCTCACTAAATTAGAAGAATATAGGAATGACGGACGTCCAATTGTGTATTCTGATGAAACATACATTCATAGTACACATACAACACCGCGTGCGTGGACTGACAACTCCAATAAAGGAGCTAAAGTTCCTGTGTCTAAAGGCAAACGTCTAATAATACTTCATGCATGCAGTGAAAATGGTTTTGTACCCAACGCACTGTTAACATTTAAATCTGATCAGAGGACTGGCGACTACCATGGTGCTATGAATTCTGCCAATTACAGAAAATGGATCACGGAAAAGGTTTTGCCAAATCTGGAACCAAAATCTGTGCTTGTTATAGACAATGCGTCATACCACAATGAAGAATGCGAAAGGATCCCGACATCAAGTTCAAGAAAAGGAGTTATGCTGACCTGGTTGGAAAAGCATGGAATACCGTATCCGATTAAAAACACAATACCAATATTGTATGATATTATTAAGCTCCACAAGATACGAGTCAAGAAATACATTCTGGACCAATTGCTGGAAAAGCATGGTCACTCAGTATTGCGTCTGCCACCATACCACCCGGAGCTGAACCCAATCGAACTCTGTTGGGGAATAATAAAAGGACGCGTAGCTGTCAGGAATGTTACTTTTACGATGGATTCCGTCCAGACTTTACTTGGAGAAGAAGTTGTCGCAATTAATGCCCGGACATTCAAAGACATTTTTAGAAAGGTCAAGGAACAAGAGGATAAATACGAAAAATTAGAACCCAAGATCGATACTTACACTGATGAATTCACAATACATCTTGGGGAATCAGATGAAGATACCTCCGTTGGATCATCTTTGGGATCTTCAATCAGTGGGGAAATAAGTGGTATAGGTGAACTTTTAGATGATTCTGACTAATGTGCTAAAGGTCCAGTGGGATAGTTTTTATCGTAAATTATTGATATTATCTCACTGTTCTTAAAAATTTTGTTGCTTATATTTTCATTTCATTTATATACTTTTTATCTCCATCATAACTTTATTTATACTATTTTTTTCTCATGTTAAAGTATTTTATCATGTTAATATGTACTGCCTTTATTATTTATGTAAAAGCCCTCTGGGCGCAAAACAAAATAAATAAAGAAACAACTAACAAATTAATGTTCTCCAAAACGAGCTTGAAAAAAAAATCATTTGTCATATACTTGGTTTATAAATGTGTAAAATCTACTACTTAAGAAATTCTAAAAATTATAGTACTTTATTTAAAATTAAATATCTAGTCATATAAACATTGGGAACTCATATGTCATAAATATATTGGTTTATAAATGTGTACATTCTAATTATACAATTATAAATGTTCTCTAAAAAATGGTATGGAAAGAATCTCCTACTTAGGATCTCACTGAAGAAACCACTCATTCACTCTGAATGCAATTATTGATGTTTTCCGAAATGACCCTGTAAAAAAAATCACATCTTTGCGATTCTTTCAAAGACATAAAGAAACCATCCCTTCGTTAAAATAGATAAATAAATATTCTAGGAAACGATAAAATTTTGGAAATGTGGGTTAATTATACTTCTAGGAAATATATCAAATTAACATTAAACATGCTTTGTAAAATAAATATTTCTGGTCAGAATAATAATTATTCCCCGAAAAACAATTAGGTATAAATTCCAATTGCCGTAATTTCCGTGAATTAGGGTCATTATCGATGGAAGTTTGTTATGTACAGCATTCTTACATAAATGACTAAGAATTGTTAGCAATACCATTGTCTTTTTTAAGAATACCTACCCATTTGAATTCAATCCTGAAAATTATCACATTAGTTTAGAAAAAAAAATGATAAACTTCAATATTTCAATAACGATGTCGTAAAACAAAATAAGTTTTATGTGACCGACTTCAACACGCTTTGGCTTAGAGTTCTCAATTGTGAAATAATCATCAATTGTTTTTTTTTTCAATCTTAAATCGAAACACGCTGTATGTAAGTTTTGCATCTGTGTGAGTACTGTGATGAAGCCAACTTAACTTGCGAGACCTATACCACGTTCCCATGGTTTTGGTCCGCTGTACCGTGCGAGGGGCAATTGCACACGTGGTATTTGAATGGGTAATAATGTGTTACTCTGACGATACCAGAGATGTGGAATTTTTTGTTGTTTTTGTAATGATTTGGGTTTGGTCAAAATATAATAATTTGTAATTTTATAAAATTGAAACCTAGTTTATACTTAAAAAATTGAACCCTAATGACCCAACAATGACTTTGTTTTCGATTTATTAAGTTGCATTAGAAATAACACTTAGTTTTCGGCTAGAAATTTTATAGCTGTATGCTGAGTTAGTATGTAGAAAATTTTATTAAAATATTTCCATTATTTTCGAAGATATAGAGATTTAAAACAAATTAAAGAAATTCGCGCGGGACCTTTATTTTCGCCCGTTTTCAGCGGTCTGCTGGCGAAAAAAATAACCCGATCTAAGTGTGTTAATAACATCATCTTTAAATAGTATAAAATAAAGCCGCTATCCATATCTGTCTGTTTGTGGGCATAGTTCTTCGAAACCACCAATGGATTTTAATAGGGTTTTCACTATTATTTAGAGAATTTCTTCCGAAAGGTTTATATATATAATCCATTCATATTATATTTATAGAAAGTAGAGAAAAGTTGATGTTTTGTAATCAAGTCGTAAAAAAAATACTTTCGGAAGCTTACATTGCTAACGCTAGCTAAACCTTATTCGATACCTTAAAATAATGTACTACGGAATTGTACATCTTCAAGAGGTCTATAGAAAAGTCCAACGGTGATATATGTCTATCCCCAGGATAAATCCCTGCAACGCCGGGTACACGTCAGCTACTTAATAATAAAAGAAAATGTAAATATGTATTAATATCGAAAGTAACCTTGTCTTTAAGCCAGCATGACAGGGCAGCCATTCCGTTGAGGTCGTCAGACTTGAGTTTAGTTCCCTGGGTGTCCGACAAAAATATCGCCTTGTGTTGAGTCAAAATATTGAACAAATTAATTCTATGAAGTTCCACTATTTTGCGAAGATGTTTCTCATCTGAAAGAAAGCATAATTATTAATTGATTAAAAGTTCCTTTAGACAGTTGTAATACTAGTTTTGTACAGCACATCAAACTTAGCAAGATATCTACACCCAGAGTGGAAGATACACTCAGTATGGCCACGGCCGGTTCTGTGAGGGCGCAGTTGGAGAAGTCCACTCCAGACACTGTTTGGCTCAGAGCCGGTCTTAAGTATCACCCTGGTGAAAAATCACCATTCAGAATCAAAGAATGGTGAAATGATGTGCCACATATTGTCACCGATGGATCACATGCGATAGCCGCGTAGATAAAAAGATATAAAACTCTTACTGTCTTCATTAGTTGCCTCGGTCAGGGCGGTGTTAAACCAGGCGCCCCGGGCTTTCAGGAAGTGCAGCTGCAACCCATCTCCGACACTCCTCATCCTGTTCTGTTTCGTGTGGTATCCGGAATCAACGTCTGATATTGATTCGTCCATAGCGGATTCATAAACTGCATTGGCTCTCCGCAAATAACCCAGAACCTAGAATTAACCATTTATGATTCTAGCTTGAGTGAGTTTTTTTATTCTACTTTCTGTAGCAGTACAGACTATTGATTCCATTGAAATTGAAGAAGTTTTTTTGCAAAACAACACAAGCAAGAAGGAAACCATAAAATCAACATAAAAAAATATGCAACAAATGAAAAATTGATTATTGTAGGCATTGTAACAATACTACATATTATATGGCATCAGTAATAAACTGGAGTCTTTGAAGCGTAAATTTATCTACGAAAACTAATTAAATGCAACAACAAAAATAACATGGCTATATTTTTCAAAAAGTTAGGCTAGTTTTTAACTCGCTTGTATTCTTCCGTGTAATCATGTCACAATACAACATTTATGAACTAGATTCACAAACTGTGAACGGCGGATGGAATTTTGGTAAATGAGAATTTATGAGCATATTGCTTATCAATATTGCATATACATAATATGTGAGCATATTGCCAGATGCACTCACATCGAAATTATAGCCTTTCACGGCATATGTATTAATATTAAAATAGTTTTTTAGGCCAGTTTTTCAGTGTGTATTGAGCGTGTCCTTATTTTCTGTATAAATAAATTACCCTAACTTTTCCTAACCAATATGAAACTCCATGGATTTATATATTATACTTTGTTATAATAAAAGCCGTATGGGAAAAAACTAAATGAATAGGTGATACATAATAATATTTTTAAATACCTGAAGGCACTGCGGTAAAGGAAGATCATATCGCAACTGATTGAAGAGATGATGGAGGGTTTCAAACCAAAGCCGCGTTACTTCAGCCGTGATATTCTACAAAAAGATTGTACAATCAGTTCAGTTTTTATTAATAGCATTAATAATTAAAAGCATTCTGCTAAATCATACATTTATGCATCAATACCACGGTATTCTCAGTGGCAGGAATGTACTATATTTTATAAATTAAAAAAAAATACTGTTTTTTATATATAATTGAACTGGATAAATATATGTTTACTTGTATAGCATCGAGATCGTTGTATCTTCTGGACAAGTTTCTGATGTAGGAGTACAGATCCAGGGCGCTCTCGTAGTCCCCCTGCTGCAGCGCCGTCTGCATGATGGCCGGCAGTTCCAGAATGCTGAGCAGCTGCTCACTCTGGAACTGGATCTGGTCGTTACATCTGGAAGTTTCACCAAAAAACATTAGTATTTCACTGGTCAGGGAATTGCCTAGGAGTTATCTTGTTAACGCTGATAGCTCCGTTGTAATCTCTTCATCTTTATCATGAAGGTAAATATCCAGAGATATGCCTCAAAAATACTTTGTACCAGTTTAATTAAAATGAGGATCTACTATTTCAGTCAACGCAGAACGAAGAGAATGCATTTTGATCAACATTTCATAAAATTTTAAGTTTTACAATTTGTCGTATTCACTTTGTGGCCATCTTGAATAAATAAAAATAATACTTGGCTGATTTATACAGCAGTGCTTTTGTTAAAAATCATCCCAAGGGTGCTGTAAAAATATTGTAAAAAATTTAATACAATTAAGATTTATAATAACTAGTGACTTACATCTGAGACTTATGGCTAGTGATGTGTAAGACTTAATTTAGAATAATGGCTTAAGGTTAGAGACTGTCCGTGCTGTCAGTGATAAAATAAGAAAGATAACTCTGTGAAAAAAAAATGTTCATAGAATAATATTATTGATGTATAATAGTAATTAAACTGATGCATGTTTTAAAATAATTTGAGTGTGGATTAAGGATGAGGCACATCGGGATATTTACCTGCATAAATGCCACATATAACAGAAAGATAGGTTACAATGGAACTCTTAGTGGCACAACTTTATGTAATTTTGAATGTTAAAAACAAGTGCTTAAATGAATGCATATTTGTTTAATATTAAATTACTTGACTTATCTTTCACTAAACCACAGGAGACTAACAAATCTGACTTACCCTCTGTCTTTAATAATATTTTTGGAAACGCTTGCAAAGTTTTCACATTCTGAAATAAGACACGGCATCTTGGTGATGACTTCATCCAGAGAAGTTTTTGAAGTTGTGAAGTCTTTAAGGATTCTGTTGGAGCAATCCGCAGTCTCGACAAAAGTCCGGTAGTTTGCCAACGCCAGCTCTTGGGTCTGTTCCGTCAGTGCCTTAGTTTCATCATTCAGGCGGAGAGGCTCCGACACTATTTGCTCGAAGGTGCACTTGCCCAATTTGCTAAAGTACTCTGCATTGACTGGGTCGGAAAAATCTACAAAAATTGTGAAAGTAAGAAAGCAATCAAACATATCTGAAGGGTAATTACTACAACTAACTAACTCCGAATCAGCGTCAACGTCAGCGTGAATCAATGTAATTTCCTCACCCATGTATGCTACAACACATATGTATTATGTGTTTGTGGCATAGCAAGGAAATAAAGAAATGTTTTTGTGTGTAACTCGAAAACGTTGATTAGGAGTTGCAGAGTTGTAGTAATTATTATACCAAATTTACTTATTCCGTTGATCGAATGTTTGTCCTAATCTAAGGCGGGCAGCGTGGATTTGATTTATGTACATATCTTCAGGTTTATTCTGAGTTGGATGAAATTTTGCACAGATAACTCATATAAAACTCTGTTCAAAGCCCGGGCAACGCCAAGGACTTCAACTAGTACAGTAATACAATAATAAATTACATCTTTATTATTGTACTTGTAGTTACCTTACTCTGCTTACTTCTAAATTATTGAAGGAACGCTTCGTTTAAACTAAAGGTAAATATAAAGAAAATATGGACATGTTTAATACATATATTTTATTTAAAAAACCTTTGTATCGAAAAGATAATAATGAGAACTTAGTATTTCAGTTTCCGGAAATGGAAAATAATGCATTTTAGTAGCTATTTTATAAAAAGTGGATTTTAATTAACGAAATAATTCAAATGCATCATTTTCCAGAAACTGAAATACTTACATCTCATTATTTTCCAACTATTCCTAAATGTTTTTTTGAATGTTTGTATTAAGTGTGTCCCTATTTTCTGTATATCTACCAAACTTAATTAGCATAATAAACAACTATTTACATCATGGACATGCACAGAATAGGTTATTAGGTTCATAGTTTGGGTAATTTAAATAATTTGTGTGGCAAACATCCCATCTACTAACTAAATAAGGGAAATTTTGAGCAGAGGATACACCGCCACACATAACTCTATGGGCACACTATACTTCGTTCATATTCATAAATCATCTCATGTTTATACTCATATGCTGTCTCTTTACATGCCTACATATTCCACTTTTATGAAACCCCACAATAGTCCCAACTATCTGGAGCCAGTAAGACTATGGCATCCCCAATCGGAGTACATTGTGAGGCTGAAGGTAGTGGGGAGGGGAAGGAGACGGGGAAAATAAAGGTGGGGAAGTACGAAGAGGGATATTGGTGTAGGATTAGGTCGCAATTATACTCTATGTATTATTCTAAATTAATAAATTGTGAAAAAACACAATTCAATCAAATAAAATTTACTTGCGTATGCTGGGTTTTGAACCCGCAACTTCTGCATTGCTAGTCGAGAGCCTTACCCCTTGATTACAGAGGCATTGCACGCGA
Organism: Hesperophylax consimilis; assembly: GCF_061612785.1. Taxonomy (NCBI): domain Eukaryota; kingdom Metazoa; phylum Arthropoda; class Insecta; order Trichoptera; family Limnephilidae; genus Hesperophylax; species Hesperophylax consimilis. Next base: position 18,456,167 of record NC_142844.1, read on the forward strand.
AGTTTCATGGGGGTTCCTATACTTTTTTTATTGAATAAATAGTTAATACATATCAACAAACAAGTCCTGCTAAGCCAATTGAATTGGCTTGTCAACAGGTGCTTAAAGTTTAGTTTCATATACATTTTTATAAGTTATAATTTACATCTTATATCTACAAAATCAACAATTTTTTCATACAATTTTTCATACATATTAAAGTAAATATTTTTTTTCCGATAGGCAATTTTTCACCATATATTTAACTTTATTCATAGACTTACATTGCTTTATAGTGTCAGGTAATAAATTAAATATCTTCGGTATGTTGTATTCAAACGTTCTCTGTCCGTATTTATTATTAAATTTCGGAACTATTAATCCGTCATTGCGCGTGAATCTAGTACTGTATTTATGTTCTAATTTTTCTTTATGCTGCGGGGTAAATATATACTGAATTATGATTTTTTGCCATAGAATAGCCTTAACAGGTAAAATTTTGGCACTCTGAAACAGCAACGGTGTATTATGTCTCTGTTTAAAAATATTAGGGACGACTAGTAATTTTACAATTGCGTTTTGTACAACTTGGACTTGTTTCAGATTGGTTATAGTAGTATTTCCCCATATGGTTAATCCGTATCTTATAATAGATTCTGCCATTGACATATAAATTATTTTAAGTGTTTCAATTGATAGGAAAAAATTTAATGTGTACATTCTGCCAGCAATTGATCTGAGTCTTTTACAGGTTTTTTTAATATGTTTGTCCCATTTGAAAAAGCAATCTACTGTAACACCAAGATAGACATATTCCGTAACTAATTCTAAGCTTTCACATTTACAATTAGTCGGGATATTTTTATGGATGCAATTAAAATTATGAGAAATAATATTAGGATTAAATTGAAATCTGGCATTAGGTGATCTTATATGCATAACTTTGGTTTTTTTAGCATTTATTAATAGTCCTGCATCATGTGACCATTTACATGAGTTCAATTGCAATTTTTAGATCTTTATGTGATATGACCAATGCCGTATCATCTGCGAATACAAAATGTTTAACAAAAGAGAAAAGTTTTTTCATTATAGTTACATAAATTATTTATAGTGTAGGTCCCAATATGGAACCTTGCGGAACTCCTGCAGATACATTCTTTGTTTTACTAAAAGTTTTATTTATTTTGGTACATATTTTTCTATTTCTAAGATAATATTTAAATAAATTTAACACATTTCCTCTTATTCCAATTTTTTCTAAGGTTTCTAGCAGTTTTTTAGAGTTAATTGTGTCAAAAGCTTTAGAGTTATCGATAAATAACACAATAACATGTAATTTATTATTTAATTGATTATTTATGTAATTGGAAAAATCTTGCAGTAATTTTTCAGTATTTTTTTTTCTTTGAAAGCCATATTGATTTGGATCTATGATAGCGAATTTTTCAATGTAATTATTTAATTTATTTGATAAAAATTTTTCAAGAATTTTTTCTAACGCAGGTAGTATACTAATAGGCCTATAATTTCCCAGTTTAATGTGTTTTCCACCTTTAAATATTGGTCTAGTAATGCTACATTTAAATTCTTGTGGAATTTTTGCTTGCTTTATTATCGTATTGATTAAATGAGTAATTATTGGCCCAAGAGTTTTTATATTTCTTTTTAAATCACACATTCTTATATTGTCAATAACTGTGCTTTTAGAGTTTTTCATTTTTTTAACAATGTTTTCAATGTCAGTTATAGTAGCTCTTGGTATAAATAAACTGTGAGGCAGTTCTTCCAGTACAATATTAGTAGCTATGTGATTGCATTTATGTAGCATGTTGCTGATTCTATCCGAGAAGTAATTCACAAAATCATTTGACACAGAATCCTCAGTTCTATCTTTTAACATATATCGTGTTATTGTTTCATCACAATCGTTTTTGGGTTTACGTCCTAAAATATTATTTATCTCATCCCAGGTTTTTTTTGTATCATTAAAACAGTTTTTAAATTTATTATTATAGTAGTTAGTTTTATCTTTATTTATAAGTTTATTGACAAGGTTTCGTGATTTTTTGTATTCTGTTTCATATGTTTTGTTTGTTGGTGTACTTTTCCATTTTTTTATATTGTTTATCCCTTTTATTTATTTGACATAATAATTCACTGCTTACCCATTCATTTATTGCATAAGGTCATGTTTTCGGTTTTTGCACTATCGTTTTAGAAATACTCTTGTAAAATTTATTAAATAAAGATTTTATTTTTTCATATAATGAAATACAATCCTTCTCCTCTATAAGTTTACTCCAGTTATAATCTCTGATATATCTATCAATATCCTTTTGTGAGATGATTTGAATATACTTATTTGCAAAGTCTACCTGACGTTTATGAGATTTTATATTAATAGCAGTGATAAAATGATCGGCAATATTATTTTCACAGACGCAAGCATTGCACAACATATCCAATTACTGTACAATTCTCAATTTGACAATCTTAACACCTATGAAGATAATTATTATACAAAAAAAACTTTAGGCTATTTAAAGAAGAATTATATATATATCTAGTGCTTCTGAGATTTCATTCAATAGCACCATTCCTCTTGTCATGCTATGTTGTGCTAGAATATCTGTTCTGCCGTATGGTATTTTGAATAAGTCGTGTCGACAACTACGGCTGAAGTTTTCGGGCACGTATAAACCATAGCATTTCAAGAGGAACGGGCTATCAATATAGTTATGGATTATGTTAAAACTAAGTATTGCAAGATTTGCATGACGTCTAGTTTCCAAGCTAAATCTATTTGTTGCCTCAAGTAAGTCCACATGGTGCATGAACCTTGGATAAGTTCCACGCATCCGCATATAGACATACCTGAGGAATTTTTTCTGGATTTGTTCCAGCATATTAATATACTTAGTTTGGTGCAGAGTCCACACACCACTAGCATACTCCAGCTTACTTCGTATGACGCCATCAAACATGGCTATCATTGCATCTGGGTCGTGAAATTATATCTCCAAGTAAGATAATATTTTCCTTACTATTAATTGTCTCAAGATATGATGATAATTCCGTCAGAAATGAAGATTTACTGAAATTAGGAGGTCTATAGATAGCTATTATATTGACTTTAGTTTTGTCCTGGAGTATGAGCTTTCCTGTTATATTTTCAAAATGTATTGATTGTAATGTTTTTAGTCTAAATTCAAATTTGTTTCTTATATACAATATAATACCTCCTCCTGACTTATCAGTCCTGCAGTAGTTATATGCATTATATCCAGGAATATTGTACATACACATACTTTCAGTTTGAACAGATGTTTCACATAGCATCAGAATGTCAATATGCTTCAAACAATTAAGTAAATATATATGCAATACATCCCAATATTTTTGTATAGATCTTATATTTAATTGAATACAAACAAGATTATCAGACGAATTTGTGTTTTGTTTTTTTAAAATCTTCTAAATTATTTACTGTACTACTTTATATTTCGTTATCATTATCTATATAAGAAAAATTATTCTGCGCCATTTAATTTGTGATGGTAATTAATTATTTTCTTGTTTTGTTTAGCAACAGACGTGTTTTATGTTAAATATTTAACAATATAAAAGTGATTGTATTTGAAGCTAATTGGTACAAGTACTTTTTGATAAAGGCTTAATAAATATAAAATAAACTGTATTTACACATCTAGTGTTATTTCAGAATATTTATCATAATTTAAAAAAAAAAAAAAAAAAAAATATTTTTTTTTTTTTTTTAAAAGAAAGACAAACATTCCCGGGTTACGAATAACCTGACAATATTTGAAAATCTCCTACTACCACCACAGTAAGCTGAAAATGTTGCTTGTGTTGTGATGGAGGACTTAGCCAGCCGAGGAATTGAACACACTACGCCCGAGTGAGACCCAAGCGCGATGTCAACTCGGCCACCGACCGGACCTTTGTTATATTTTAAGATTTTTTTAAAAGCTGTTTTTATAATTATGAATGTGAAATATAGTACACAGTGAATAAATGCATGTTTAAGTAAACAAAAAAATGTTGTTAAAGGTGACGTTATGATATTACTATTCAAAAAATAATGTAATATAATAATGTTATTTTTGTTAGTTAATTTATAATTTTTATAACAATATTTATGTAATAACACTATATCTACTTTGGGACAGGTTTAATCTTATTTCTATTCAATATTCTATTTTTTCTTTTGCTAAAAAGCTCATTTTTTTATACACAATACATTTGAGGAAAAGCGTGGTGATTAGATAGTTAGATATTTTTCAAAGAAACGGCACTATACAAATGAAATTGTCCAACTATTATTATTATCATTCGTCGGTTAACCACTCGCTTATCCCCGGACCACAGTACTGGACTTACGCAGGAAATCCTTAAAGCAGTGTAGTCCACTTTTTTGCAATATCGCGCAATAACCATCCTGAGTTACTTTTCTATTTATTTTTTAGCATTTTATGTATTATAGCTATAGAAATATAACTTCTTTATCCGTGTAATCACTGACTTGACTTTCTTTTACTAAACATTTTAGAATGACCCTGATATTTATTAAGTTGTTTAAGTGTCAAACTTCATTGACGATTTATGGTTATTTTGTGTTTCTGACGATTTTTCCGTACAAATACGAATATATATTTAATTTTTGTACATTAAACCCAAACAGGAGGTTCAGAAGAAAATAATTTCCCTCTGGGCCTATGTCAGCTTTGGGAATGCTGTGTGGAGGATCTTTTTAACGAAAGGAAGGAGAGGAAGTTCTAGGAAAGAAAAAGGTATGAGGGGTAGGGATGAGTGTGTCCAGGAGTGACGGACGAATAATCTATCCCTCCCGCTGCAACGCAAGGCGATGGGTCAAGAGAGACCAGTTGGAGGGGTCAAAGGGTCTCCCCAAACCAACCTCTCCTGATTTGGCACGCCACGCAGCTGGTGGATAGGAACATCCTGGACACACCTCACCCAATAAACCCGGGCTCCACTGCTAAATCACCAAACATTGCAAACCACTTGGGGTGACCTATGGCAGAGGTGTTGGTTAGCCAATAAATGGTTCCCGGGGCGGCGGTACCAAAACCCGCCTTCCAAATTGAAAATTTATATAAGCATTATATTTTAAATTGTTACTTATTCTTTTCCGCTTACATTGGTATAAAAATTATTCATATGTTTTGTATTGAGTAAAATATTAACGAATATCTTCACACATAACTGAATCTTATTATAATGCGGTGAGTTGTTTGTTTACATAAAACAACAATAAGGACAGGTTGTTTCGGAGAATTTGAACAATTCTTCAAATTTCATCGTTAATTTTCAAGTTATGTGAAAGTTTTTTTGAAGTTCTGTTATTATTTCAGTTGTATCAAGCAACTAGCCTATAATGATATAACAGAGATAATAACAACTTGAATACGACTTTCACCATTGACTAAATACATCAATGACTTTCACAGAACCCGAAAATTAAGGTTGAAATTTGATGAATTGTTCAAATTCTGCGAAACAACCCATCCTTAGTAAATAATTATTATATTTTAGTATGAAGATTGTTTAAACACCTCCTCCTCCTCCTTAAACAACTCCTTATTAATGTGATACCAAAAACATAAGAATTGATTAACCTTTACGGTTTCGAACGAAATTATTTGCACAAATCATTTTAAAGTCACTAGACTGCTCTACACTAATCCCGACAGAATATTTAGTGTTTTAGTGTTAACAGTATGTAAATAAATATATAATTGCCTGTTCTTAAATCTTTTCAATTTCAATCCACGGAGAAGCAAAATAATGTATTTACATTAACATTGAGCGAGATAAATCATTTGGGGTATATTTGATTGAGTCGTACTTACCAAATTGGGAATTTGCAAAAATTGTGTTGAGGATATCAGACGACTCAACTTCTGAATCCGCCATGCTTTATAATAAAAATAAGAATTTAAACTTTTCAAAATATGCACTATGTTTACAGCCACGTCAAGTCACTTACAAGAACCTTGCCAACGGTATTATCATGGTATTATGAATTTGGAGTTGTGCGACATGGTTTGACAGATGACAGATAACATCATAGATTTTTCCACAGATAAACAAATATATCCATAAACAAATTTACCCATAAACAAATAAAGATATTGATATACCATTCATAATTTGGCGATGGGCACAATCGATGCATTACTCGATCTCTTTGACCATCGAAATATTTCGATTCGTTGACAATCGTTTTGAAACATTACAAATGAAGAAATCGATTATGTCAAAAATAATTCTTAACTTAGTCTCGGAGATCCGAGACAGTCATTTTGAAACGTCATCGAACAAGGAATCGAGTTTGTCAAAAATCATTCGAAATCACAATCCGAGACAATCTTTGTAAAACGTCAGTCACGTCATTGGTCAGAATTCATCGATTTCCAAATCCGAGATACTTCAAAAATATCTCGGATTGCTTAACAAACAAAATATCCCGCAGGTACACTGTATTACGTTACTACCTAACATAATTTGATACTTAAGTTTACGCAATTATTCTTTGCTAATTGTCAAATATAGGCAGTGGTAGGTGTTAGATATTATTTCTTTAATTACGATATTATCTACCAACCGAAGAAACTACGTGAAAAATTCATTAATCGTATAGTTTGGAATATACGACGGCCGTACATATTAGTTTGTGTAGAAAATGGCATTCTGATTTATTATGAGTTGGAAATGTTATTAATAATATTAAATTAATTATTTCCATTTTTTTATGAAAAAGTCACCTCAAGGCACTCTATGAAAAATCTAAGATTTACATGTATTTTAAGATTATGTTGTGAAAGATAAAATCGGACCGATATATAAATATTAAAATCGATATTGCTTTAGAATTCAGATATTTATGTCCGAGGGGATGAAATATTTGACTTATTTCCACTATTGAAAAATTACTTCACGGAATAACGTAATAATAAGAAATAATGTAAGAAGATTTCAAACCTTCAGTAGAAATATTCAAAAATAGTATTTCCTTATAATTGGAAGTAGGTACGAATATTATGCGGATTATTTATTTATCCCCAAAAAATCTACGGTGAGGGGAAATTGCCTGGCAGCTCTCCTGTATGATTAACCCTTTCAATACCAGAATTTTTCCAGCCATTGAAAAAAATGTTTCTCTATGTTTTCGACATCTGTGATTTTTTTCAATATTTTTACAAAAAAAAAAAAAAAATTTTATCATACAGTTTTGGAAATATTTCATGTTCCTGAGGAAGAACATTGGGGCTTCGGGGGTGTAAATCAAAGGACGGGTAGTACAAGAAGCATACATAATTTTTAAGTGTTTTTAATTGTTTTAATGAAAAATAAATATACAAAATTCAATACTAATAAACTATAAAGACCAATACATTAAATTACAATATAATATTACGCTAAAATAATTTTAATACACAAAAAAAACTCTAAATTATATTTTTTTTTTACCAAAACCATTTCCCTAAATTAACATAAGACAAACAAATACAAATAAAATAGAACATACACAATTAAAATTGTTTTGTTTTATTCCATCATTAATGGTGGAATAAAACAAAACAATTTCTTTCTCTTTGGAGACAAAGGGCTACGCCACATTTCTCACACTTTAGAAAGGTCTTCATTTTAATGCATAGCCTGCATCGCTGTGGCTTATCCATGAACGTTGGTTCATGCCCAATACCATCATATCTCAGATCAGCTACTGGACGTGGTGCAGGTAGGGCACGTTTTTTTACCGTGCTAGGCCCCGCTTCATCCGCCAAAGAGCAAGGTCGACCCCTTTTTTTGTTTTCGGAATAATTATCGTGCGCAGACATTAGAGCCTTGGCGATTTCCGCACGAAATTCAATCAACGTTTTGTGTTTCATACCTAATTGATTTGAGTGTCGTTTATGCAACAGCCATGCATTGACGACACTCATGTCAATTAAATGAAATACAATTCGAAGATAAAACCTCTTGGTCCTAATGTCTGTGCGATATAATTCCACCAACATATTATGAAGGTCGACCCCACCCATGTATTTATTATACTCGGCGATGATAGCGGACGAGCCGCGGTTTTGGGATTTCAGTAAGGAGTCAGCCACAAACACACAACCAGGCAAGCGGTTAGTCCTTACTGTTCCCACGGCTAATATGCCTACCGATTTCAAGGCAACCATAAGTGCGTGAGAAGTGAACCAATTGTCAGTGGAGACTTTGAAATTACGGTTTGGAGGGATACCCTTTACCAACCGCAATACAATGTCTCCACTAATACCGAGGGCACTCTTCTCACCCACATTAGTGCTTTTGCCCGTATAGATCTCAAAATCATAGACGAGCCCACTGGCTCCCGCTCGGGAGAAGACTTTGATGCCCTACTTATGTGGCTTATTTTTAATGTACTGTTTCAAATTACTCCTCCCTTTGAACGGTATCATGAGCTCGTCTACAGAATTGAACTCTTCAGGTTCGATCTTGGCCATATTTTCCTGCAGGGCATTTACCAACGGCCTTACTTTGAATAACTTGTCGTAGCCCTCGTGTCCTCTGAGAATCATTGTGTTGTTATCGTTCAAGTGTAAACACGACCGTAACTTAGTGAAACGATTTCTAGGCATGACATCAGCGATAAGAGATAGCCTCGTATCATTCGCCCAGTACAGGTGAAATGCCGGATAGTTGAGGATACCCATCATGATGTGCATTCCTAGAAATCGTTTCATTTCGTTAAGTGAAGTGTTTACACTGTTACAATTCTTTTGCACTGAATACAAATTTGTCTGCTCTACAATATTTTTTATAATATTTTCATCTATGAAACATGAAAAATATTGTAGAGCAGACATATTCAGCGGTGGATTTGAGAATTCCACATCGCAGTTAGAATCCACAGGCTCCTGATCCTTTTTAATCCACCGGAGATCTGCTCTCCGTCCATGGGAGGTTGTGACGTCATCGGGCTGTCCTTGGGGCACGGTGCCGGACTCTGGCTCGCCTCCCACTGCTCCCTCCGGCTGCTGCCTCTCTTCAAAACTCTATAATTGAAAAAATAATACTTTATAGTTTCATTTAAAACCCAGCTATGTCCTTATTGATAACAATATCAAGCACAATGATCCATATTGATAACAATATCAAACACAATGATCCATATTGATAACAATATCAAAAACAATAATCTCTGTAATATGACAATAAGAAATAATGACAAAAGTACTTACATAGATTTCCACATCCATTCTCAGAGCTTGGCTCAATGCCTCCACATTGCATTCCTCTGCACGATCCTGGAGAGTTGATTCTGGTTCAAGGTACTCCACTTGCCAGCCCTCTTCACCTTCACCATCAGACTCACATTCGACGTCGGAAATATCACCTTCCAACGCCACAGTAATCTCATCGTGTGTTAAACCTCTTACAGCCATCTATAAAAATGATAATAATAAGTTATATTCTACCGGAAAATGTTAAAATAAGTTAAAACATCTTGAAAGAATCAAATTAAAACAAGAAAAACAATATAAAAGCCCCAAAAAAGATCTCCATAAAAAACATCCACCGACAACCAATGTGCCTCCACAGGAACATGAACGTTTTTAGCGAAAACAAAATGAAAAAGCAATGTTTTTGAATGGAAATCATATTTATCGACCAGATTAGACATGTATATACAATATAATAATTATTTTCAACAGAAAAATGCTATATCTTACCTTTGATGTTATGCAGAAATCCTAGATGAGTCAAACCGTTAAATGCTGTCAAAGATGCCTTTTGAAATCGAAATAACAAAAATATTTGGTGTTGCCAGTACGCGATTTGTTATATTCCTTATAAAATATATCTTTTACAACCGATACGCAAAATACGGGGCTGTTTGGTTCATAAAATCAAGAGATATTATTTTTTTCCTTCATGTTCCTCAGGAAGAACTCTGGTATTGAGAGGGTTAACCTTTGAACTGCATAATTATTTTATTTTTGTGTTGTTAATGCAGTTATATCGGCTTATTATTTTTTGGAATATTTGATGATATAAGGGATGGGATACGTTATTAAATAAATTAGGAAGGATTTTGCGTTTTTCATACGTCTTCCCCCTCACCCCGCGGCTTCAAATAGGTCAATGCAGGTCAATGTATCTAATATCTATGGGTATATCTTATCTATGATCCGAAACGTCAAAAAAGTTAAAGAAGTCAAACAATATTATTTCGTTTGGCATTTTTGTTTGTCTGGTAGTTTCAATGACTAAATAACATCTTTATTAAAGGGTAGTTTATTTCAACATGGATCCAGCTCTACTTCGCGAACGAGAGGCCTTCAAGAAAAAGGCCCTCTCCACTCCAACGTAAGTTAAACAAAATATTATCAATGTCACTGAGATCATCCAAACATACCTTTTTATTTATTCAAGTTTTCTCTCCTAATTTGGGTAAATGCTTATACGGAAGATTAGATGATGCACTCATTTGTTAGATATAATATTATAAACACTAGCCTTATATAAAATATTTCTGCTTTTTGAGTTTTATTTTCCAATGTACATTTGTTCGACAAACCGTGTCACTAGCAATCTTAAAACTGGTTAATGCCCAAGAAATACAAAAAATGATGTAAAATAATTGATAATGTTGTCTAATTCTGCTTCATGCAAAGGCTCTTTAACCTTCGGCATGCCAAGATGAAAAACAAAATGTTGGATACCATGAGGGGTTGACTATGTAACCCCGCGCATTTTATCATTTTAATGAATTTTTTTCATTTATTCGTAAATTTTATTACAAATTATTCTTTAGGGATATATTTTATGAAAGCAATTATTACCTTGGTATCTCAAGCCGTCAGGATGGGATTTCGCCTCCTCCACAAACTCTCTCCAATGGCTGTGGTCCCTCGCAATTTATCTCGAGCCTTCATTCCGATTTGTGCTTCATTCAGGAACCTAACCAACATTTACAGCTATCAAAACAGAATGTATAAATATTATAAAACAACGATAAAATTTCTGTACTTTCTAAATATGCCCAAAATTATTTAAACACTTCGTTTCAGCTTAATTAGTACAAGAGGTAAATAGGGCATGCTTAATACCCACTTTGTAGCAGTTACATAATAATTAGAAGTAAGTATTTCAGTTTCCAGAAATGGAAAATAATGCATTTTGATAGTTATTTCGTTCATTAAAATCTATTGTTCACTTGGCGGCCATTGTTATTAGTGAAATTTTTCTCTTATTTAACCCAAAATTTGAACTGTGATCCTAAATTAGTATTGTTTTTAAACCCTTAGTTTGGGTTTAATTCAAAATAAATAAAATAAAACCATTTCAATATTATTATGTCAAAACAATATGTGAAAAAATACATCAAACATCCGTTTTTTTAACTAGTAAAATGCATTATTTTCCATTTCCGAAAACTGAAATACTTCTCACTATTATGCAATTCATACAAAGTGTTTTTAAAATAAAATGTGCATATAAAGCGTGTGCATATTTTCTGTATATTTACTGTACAAGAAACAACTATTTACGCTGGGGGATATAAAAAAGAGAGGGCCGGTCCTGGTTGAAACGAAGTGTTATTTAAATAATTTGTGCATATTAAGAAGTATGCAGAGTGTGGAAATTTTCCCAAAACTACTTTTGTTCTGTTTTAGCTTTGATAGCTAGCCTTATTATCAGTAATCGAACTTGTCAATGTGTAGATTTAACTATGCACTTAAAATGCCCAAGTCTTAATATGTTCTTTATATTTTACAGAGTTGAAAAAAAGAAGAGAAAAGAAGAGGATGCACCGTCCAAGGATGAATCGAAGGCGAAGAAAGCGAGACCACCTCCTCCTCCAAGTAATGTACCAAAACTCGATGCCTCAAAGTAAGATTTCATTTTATCTCTGAAGTTTTCTTATAAAATGATTTTTTTTACATGAAATCAGCGATCAGCACCATTTTTAATAACCTCCGATTCTCGGACTCCAGCATATGGTTAAATATTACCAACCGTTATGCTTGACGGTTTAAATCCCGGTTTATTAAGCATCCTAACATACAATTCGATATACCACTGTCTGTGAATCTGCGGATTTACCGGGACCGGTCAAATGTCAAAAATTCAATATGGCGCTGATCGTCAATTAAAAATTATTATTATTTAATAACAACAATAATTAATGTTTATTTTTTTATAAGTTGAGATAATGATATACTCACTAGGATCTCTCGTGCTGAGGATTTTATGTACATTGATGAACTACAGTTCTTTTTATTTTTTTTTTTTTTATCAATACCTACATACCTTCTAATAATTTTTATTTTTATTTTTGTTTCTCCCCAAATCGCAATAAATCTCCGATCACAAGGAGCCTACATTCTATTCCAACAGGCACTGTATTTTGTATGGCGGCTTCGAGAGTTTAGACTTTTTTTATTCTTAACTTTAACCGCTTTTAATATTGAAGAAAACTAGGTAAAATGTCAGCATCTCTTTACTACTGTTATTGTATTGTACAAAAGTGCAAAAATACATCTATAAACAACTTATTAGTGTTCAAAACCTGCATTACTATGAAAAAATGGTGTGACACCATCAAACTAACGAGAAATAAGAAGAATAGGTCAACTGCATTTTGTTGCGGGGATCATTTTGGGGCAAGTACAGTATTTTCATTTAGGTGATCTAATAAATGTTTGCTACGAATTTAACCTATATTGTATTTAAAGTTTGGTTACACTTTAGAGAGTCAACTGTATATTTTCTTTTTATTACGTGATGGTTTCTATAATTTTTCCTTTGTGGTACCTACTATTAAGTTAGAATTATTTGTATATAATCAACAATGATAATGTTATATACATAATTATGTAAGAAGATTACCATACAAATATAATTGGTTTATGATACCGCTCAACTAATTAGCAACTATGGGAAGATTGTTTGACTGTCTTCGAATGTAACTGATTTCCATCATTTTCCAACCGGATTTTAATTATTGAGGGCCTAAATAATGTTTCAATTCTGCCGACACTGAGAAACAACAACAAAGAAATCTTTTAAATATAAATAAAACCCGAGTTTCATTGGTTCATTCTCTATACAAAACCAGAATGAAATGTGGGCATTGTAAACTGGTTCCGTGAACCGTGACGTCAGAATCAACGAATTTATTCGTGCCAACCAAACAGGTCGTTTTAAGTGATGGTGTTTTATTCATTTTTAAATGACGATTTAAAGATTCTATTTATAATAATATATAATAAAAATTATAAATTCAGAATCAGTACTTGTTGATCTTTATGAACATATATTTTTTAAGCCATTATATTTTAAACTAGAGTACCTTTTTGTAACCATGTCAAATGTGGTGAGGATTCAAACACTATAAAATTATTATAATCCTATATTAGAATTATTTACAAAAAACACAAATATTCTGTTGTTATTTTTTAAATTACTTTTTGACTTTCACCCGGGTGATCTTGGCCATGTTTCAGAATAAAGTGGCAAAATTTTTAAAAATATTTTTTTTTTCAGCTATAAATCGATGTCAGGAAGTTCGGCGTACAGATTTGGAATACTGGCCCGAATAGTTCGCCACATGAAAGCTCGGCACCAGCAGGGCGACGACCATCCCTTGAATTTGGATGAAGTCCTCGATGAAACCAATCAACTGGATGTTGGAAATAAAGTGAAGCAGGTATAAATTCCCAATAAATGCGTAAACTGGTATCAAGTTCTTACGTAGAGATAAGTTTTGAAATTATGAATAATAGTGTAGGGTATTTGATGTAAGTATATTGTTATGTTTTGAATAGGTATTAAATAATATTAATACTAATAATATGAATAAATTGAGGAACTGTTTTGATGAGTTCAATGTAAAGGGTCTGGTAAACGAGCAACTTTGCACAATTTCTTGCTGGCAAGGTGTTTCCATAAAGGTATACGTATTCTCGCTTTGCGGAAGATTTTCATTCATTGCCTATTCTTGTCGACGTATTACCATATCTTGATGGTTAGTTCGCTTAGATGCCGATATTACGACAATATTGCCAGGCCAACTCTATTTCCTTCTTGCTCATTTACATGTGCACGTCTCTGTCCGCCACCTATCTGCTACCAAAACTGTCATAATTTTTTTTTTTTAACTAATGTATTACGTATAAACATTATTGTTACCTCACTTTTTTACGTCTTTTTCATAAATTTTTCTCAAATTACGGTCAGAACCTTTTTCTCAAATTGCGGTCAGAACCTTTGGTTTCATAAAGGTGTACATTTTAATTCTTCTGTGGTTAATTTTTACATTTGAATGTAAAGAGTGGTGTTTTCTCTTTCTAACACCGTTTAGATAATATTTCTCACCATGATTGTAAGGGAGGCACAACAATTTCTATGAGCTGTTTGTTCGCAAAACTTTACTAATTAGCCTGAGGGGACAGCATCCAATTTTATGTTTATCTTGCATTTTTTACTTCTACTTAAACGATTTAACCCCCAAAGAACCACCCTGGCCCTCCATTTTTTACTATTTATCATTATTCATCAGTAAAACAGTTTTTTTCAGCTATATCTGCCATACATGATGTAGCCAATTTGAAGTTTTAAAAACTTAAACACAATCGTTATGATCCATAGATTGTTGTTCTATTCAGAACTCACTTATGGCCAAAGTGCGCCATTCATCATTGATGCAACATCTTCAATTGTTCGGCAATCTCTAAATATTATAAAATAAAGTTGCTATCCGCGTCTGTCTGTTTGTGCGCTTAGTTCTTCCAAACTACGGAACGGATTTTGATAGGGTTTTCACTATCATTTAGAGAATTACTTCCGGAAGGTTTATATATATAATACATGAATATTATATGTATAGAAAGTAGATAAAAGTCATTTTTTTGTAATTAAGTAATTGTCAGTATACATTGTTAACGCTGGCTAAACCTTATGAGATACATTCAAAATAATGTACTACGGAATTGTATATCTTAAAAAGGCCTACAGAAAAGTCTGCAACGGTATATGTCTATCTCCCCACGGATAACTCCCAACAACGACGGGTACACATTAGGTAGTAGGTAATAAAAGGCAATTTATCTTGCCCGTTTACCTTGAGAAAGTGATGAGCGGTTGAAAATAAATTGTTATCGATAAAAAGAAAAATGCAATAGGTACAATAGCTATATACTTGCATATATGTATTATGTAATAAAATATTATTTATATTTTACATATATTTACTTTTTCATTAGATGAATAAAATTTTTGATTTGTTTTTAGTGGTTGCAGACCGAAGCACTTTTGAATAATCCCAAAATTGATGTAAGCCCAGATGGAAAATTCAGTTTTAAGGCTGTATATAAAATTAAGGATAAAAAAGCACTGTTAAGGTTTGTTACAACTTCCTATTAACATCATATTTTGTAATATATTTTGTAGGCAATTTTTGCATGTGAGCAAAATAAATCGACTATAATACATAGTATATTATGTACTATGTATATACTGCTCCATTATAACCTCTCCTTCTTTTATAAATTACGTATTTATCACAGAAAAGGAAGTTAAAATGGAGCACTCAACGGCAGAATTTTTTTTTCCTGTAATATTATATATTTAAAATACACTTTCGTAAGGGCCAGTTGTTTCTCAGAACTTGAAAATTCATCAAATTTAATAGTTAATATTCAAGTTCTGTTATTATTCCATTATGGACCAGTTGTTTCACAGTACTGAAATAATAACAGAACTTGAATATTAACTTTGAAATCAATTGTTCAAGTTCTGTATTCAAGGGTATTTCAAACTTTTGTCACACTAAATTTGATGTCCAACAAATCTGTGCCCCTTTTTGACATTTGATCGGTCCCCTTGTAATGCTGATTCTCGGCCAGTTGTAGCTTTTGATCAAATTAGGATCAGCTGACAGGCGTAATGACATGTTATCCCAATTTGGCCAAAAGCCGAAAATGGCCTACTATAGCGTTATTTGTTGATTTGATGGTCATCAAATGTAATGGAGTTTGAAATACCTAAACTTAACTTTGCAGGTTACTAAAACAACACGATCTGAAGGGTTTAGGAGGAGTGTTACTAGAAGATGTTCAAGAGTCCCTCCCGCACTGCGAAAAGGCACTAAAACAAATAGCCAATGAAGTTCTTTATATTATACGGCCAACAGATAAGCGAAAAATACTGTTCTACAATGATAGGACAGCTAATTTACCGGTATGTTTCACTTTATCACTATAATGGTAGGACTTTTATTTTAAAGTGTTTGATCAGGCTCTTAAAAATGTCTACATCACATTATTAGAGCAGTGTATAGTGTTATAATTTCTTAATGTTCGCGGTAAAATAGAGAAATATGTATCCTGTTTTTGTGTGGCAGGATTTAATTTTTTAATGTTCGTGGTAAAGGTGAGAGATATGTATCCTGTATTTGTGTGGCAGGCTTTAATTTCTTAACGTTCGCGGTAAAGGAAAGAAATATGTATCCTGTATTTGTATGGCAGGCTTTAATGTTGAAAATTTGTTTTATCCTCATAGTTGATTTTCTTGATGTTTTTGAGAAAGATGTTGGGTTACAATTCAGCCATCAGCAGAATGCCAAGAATTATTGTAATCGTTTGTTGAGTGCAGTTCTTATTGAGTTCGTCCGGGCTGCAGCCTGCCGGATGAAGGTTGCCTTAATGATAGTCAAGCTCCGACAGGAAGGGGTACCAGAAAAATATGAATAATTAAATATCTATCATTAGTGAAACCCACTTGAAGTCTGAAATTAAAAAAAAAATGACCTATTCTAACCCTTAGATAACCTCATCACCATTACTAATAAATGTGTTTTAAGTTTAACATAACCCATTTACCCTACATTAACCCTACGTACCCTTCGATACGTTCAATTCAAATTGAGACAGCCTGTAATTGATATCTGCTATAATACATTAATGTCTGGTCTAAATCTACCACTTCTTTCTACCCGGCAAACTATTAATGACATTCTTATACTTTTTAAATTACTGAACAATCTCATAGACTGCCCTCAAATGTTAAGTGTTATAAATTTTCGTGTCCCTGTTAAATCAACTCGACTCCACCATCTTTTCCACAGTGACAATCATAGCACTAACTATTTGTATCATTCACCGTTGGCGCGTTTTCACCGCACTGCCAACACGTATACAGACCTTTTTGATATTTTCAAAACCTCACCGTCTTGCATCAAGGCAAAAATACTTGGTTGTGAATGTAACTGATATGTTTGTGAAATGTTAAATGTCTGTTTGTACTGCATCATACTGACTGTTGTGTTCTTCTTTATGTGTAACATATATATGGTGTTCTATACATATACATTCCACATATATACATATATGTGAAATGTATATGTATAGCATCAATAAAAACTGCTTGTGGATGTATTATTTTAATGAAAAATGCTATTTCTAATTGTCAAGTCTCTCACAGCCCTGAACTGTGTACTTATAATCCAATGTTTCACATTACTGTAAAAGCCTTTTATGGCGTTTAATAAATAAATAAATTAAGGGTTGTTTATCAGTTTTGTAAATTTTCATGCTTAACCTCTTGTTTGCCGCCGTATTCAATATATACAATAAAAAAAATAGGGAAACTGCTTATGTTATTTTTTTATAAATATATAATCACATTATCTGGTATGACTGTACAATTTACAAAAAAAAAGTTTTTACGAAAATAGAATCAGCTGGCGGACGGCGAAAATTCAGCATCGGCACACCAAGAGTTAATAAGTTATTTTTTTGTGTCCCTCGAATCATGAAATGAAAAGATTGCCTATCCATCCCTTGGAAAACCTTTTATAAGTTTCACTGTAATAATGAAATAACTAATATATTATATTTGTAGGTTGACGAAGAATTCCAAAAGTTATGGAGAGCTACAGCAGTGGATGCCATGGACGATGCTAAAATTGAGGAATATCTGGAAAAGCAGGGCATCAAGTCCATGCAGGACCACGGGCCCAAGAAGCCACTGGCCCCCAAGAGAAAGAAGTCCTCACAGAAGAAAAGGCAGTTCAAGAAACCCAGAGACAACGAGCATTTGGCAGATGTCCTGGAAGTGTACGAAGATACCTCTCTCACAAACAAGGGCCCAGCTATATCCAAAGCAACCTAATGCCTTTTTATTTATTGTGATAAAACTATAAAATTAGATTAATAAAAAAATTATCAAAATTTAAATTGTTTTGTATGCCAATGCTGTTAGCTAAAATCTGGAATCTTAACTCCTCATCTATCCAATCAACTCATATGGAAAATTAATAAAAATGTTTTCATTGCCAAACTGAAAATGCCGCATAAACATGAAAAATGTAATGTAAACACTCCTTTATGAGGTTTCAAACATAAAATGGTATTCCATCCCTTGAAAACTGAAATTAAACTATCATACAATGTGTAAGCTTTTTAAGATCACAAAAGTTCTCCAGTCCTAATTTCTCAGTTTTTTTAAAATAAATATCACCTCTACTTACTAATTTTCTAGTAAATGTAATATCAATAGTAATAATGGAGGGAAAAATAGCAAATGTGAAATCAACATCCAGTTTCTTTACTGTAGTGTCCTTCCTCTTCGTGCAAAGTCGTAAACTTTTTAACCTTTATTGTGCATCTGGCTACATTTGCAGTACAGGGATATTATGACTACCTTAAGGTGTCCTGCAGTGTGCAGTCCGTTGAGCTAGATTTTAGAAGTTTTTGATACACTTCGTTAATGTCCATGAAAATTCTAAAGTAAAAAAATTGAGTTTGTAGAATTGTGTATATTATTTCAAATCTAATTTTTAATATTGTATTTGAAATATATTCAAAATTTAACCCATCTCATAGGGGTTAACAAAAGTGTGTTTATCTAAAGTGACCTGTCAGGTGTTTTTTTTTCTTTACAAAAATGGCGCTATACGAATTATCCAATTATCATTATTATTATTATACAAGGTCCTCCCCAAGATGTTGTTTTTTCCGGTCCCTGGAGGAGAGCCTGAGATTATTTCACTGAAAATTTTGTCACAGAAGTGCAAAAACGAGTCTGAATAAAAAAATGAAACCAATAAAAATAAAACCATGTGACCCAGATGGACAGTCATAAAAAACTTTTTATGACTGGTTGGTATGAAGCGTAAAATATAGGACTGAATGTTTTTTTTTTGCTGGTACAAATTGTCTATATTTTATACAACGTTGAATAAAAACAAATTAAATAAACAGTTTTTATTATAATTAAAATATTTTCATAATGCCAGTTAGGGGCCGTTCAAGTATTACGTAAGCAGATTTATTACAATTATTTACCCCCTTGTCACCAAAAGTAAGCAAAGCTCTTACCCCCCCTCCCATGCTTACGTAAAAATTGGTACCTATATGCATTTTTCTGTTAATGTATTCTGTTTTTTAAGCGAGTACCTAAACGTATTAATTATTTGTGGGAATCCCCGAATATGTATTCGGTTTTCAAACATCGACAATGTGTGGGTTGCCAATGTGTAAAAAAAAATAACTACTGCTGAGCAGTTCTGACGTAATCACTATCTCGACCCCCCCACCCCCCATGTCATCAAAAATAAGCAAAGCAAAGACCCCCCTGCCCCCCTATGGTGCTTACATAATACTTGAACGGCCCCTTACTAAGGAAGTAAAAATATTGAGAAATTAAACTTTGTTAACTCTCCCGCACCGGAGGGGGTATAATACATATTCCCTAAGTGACATTTAGTGCGATATCAAAGTTGTTTTTTCATTGCATACTCTATAATTTAGGTAATCCTAGAAAAAGTATTCGGTAATCGATCTGCATTTAAAAAAAAAATTATCCCGTCACTATTTTTTAAGATATTAAATAATATCTATCCAATTCTGATGAAATTACTCTCCCCTCCAGATCCCTATTACTTTTGAAAAGCAGTGAGTGCGTCGTAACAGGTATTTTATTGGAAAGGGTTACGTCAAGTTTAAAACGGTAGGTAGTAACTAATATCTGATTGCTACTGGAGAGGGCATTAGAGATCGCTCCGTGATATATGGGGGACCCTAGTGACCCCCTTTTGGGTGATACATGATTTTACCTTTTTTTACTTTAACCTCACACTCCTGTGTGGGAAATTTTTTCTCAGGGCCTATGTCATCTTTGGAAATGCTGTGTGGAGGATATTTTCAAGGAAAGGAAGGAGAGGAAGTTCTGTAAAGGAAAAAGATATGAGAGGTGGGTAAGAATCTAAGGATCGGTGTGTCCAGGAGTGACAGTCTCCTGCTGCGGTGAAACACGATGGAGAGAGCCCAGCTGGAGAGATCAAAGGGTCTCCCCAAACCGGCCTCACCCAATCTGGCCCGCCACGCAGCAGGTGGGTAAGCGCATCCTTCGCCAAGACCTGGACACACCTCACCTGATGAACCCGGGCGACCCTACTAAGTCGCCAAATGTAGCGAACCATTTACCGGGTGACCTATGGCAGACGTGTTGGTCATCCAATAAATGTTACCTGGGGCGCGGTACCCATGCCCGCCTCACAAATAAAAAAGACCTTCAGTTATTTAAAGGTTAAAGACACAAAACATAATTTTAGAAGAAGAAAAAGTTGAGAACCTTATAAGCTACAAATGATTAATTATAAAAAAATATTTATTGATAAGATTCAGCACCGGTACAGGATTTAAAAAAAAGTTCAAGTAATTCACTAGGTACATGGTGTCATTTTATTATAAGTTTGAGGAAAATGGGGTCATAAAACACTTCAATAATACATAATAAGCCTTAGTGCTTGTTCACATACAACAGGCGGCTGCGAGGACGGTGGCTGTCGTAGCGATTTTGTGTTCACATTAGTTTGCTAGATTTCACGCGGAAAGGTTTACTTTTGTTATACATTCCTCACAAGCTGACTGGCCAGTTTCACCGCACCCGCGTTTTTAATATGAATATGTGGAAAGAAATGCAAGTTTTGATATTCCTTGACCGCGCACACTAGTCAATGTGAACAAGCAAATCCAATTTCAAATTAATCAAGGGTAGGTATAAAAAACTAAAAAAAATTAGAACAATAAATTCAACGTTGTTCTTACCTAAAAGATAAATTTTATTAGTGTAAGTTTCAAGCAAAATAATAAAGAGTATGGTAAAGGCAAATAATTAGGTAGGTATTATAAATAATTAAATTAATGTTGGGTTATTATTATGCTTAATTATAGGAATATTATATGTATTGTCACTTCATTGACTGACAAAATAAGAATCATTGTTTTTTTTTTAAAACATTCACATTTTTTATAAACATGTAATATTGAATTGGCACAAGTGAATAAATAAAACTATGTTAACCAAGATGGCAAACAATACATGTGTCACTGAGTTACCCCGCGCATTTAATTATTATTTAACACTATCTAGTGTGATGGGATAGAAAATGACTCGAAAATGGCAGAATTGTAAAGATTGAGTTGTTTTTAAGAGAATTATGACGGTGGGATTACTCAGTTACAGTGGCTGCACTATTTGTGGGTGTACTAGAGTAATAATACAAAAAATGGCCTTATCGATGTTGTTGCAGTTGAAAATGTTTTTTTTTTGTCCAAAAAATTCGGTGTTTTGTATGAAGATTTTCAGGAAAACCGTGCAGAGCACGGAGAAACTGAAATTTCTTCAAAATCTTCATACAAAAAATCGAATTTTCAAAAAAAAAATGGTTTTGAACTAAATAATGTCGAATTTTTCAAACTTAGCACTCTATCACACTAAGTCACAGTTACCCCTCATGGTTTCGGGAGTGTTAATATAGAAATATTTCATAAGTAGGTACTATGAAACTGTAAAGAGCATTTTGTAATCTTCTTTCTTTTCAATTTTCAAATCCTTTCTTGAAAATGTCTTTTCTAAAAATTGTTTGATGTCTCCATCACCTGCAATGAAGGGAACATGTCATAAGATACGATTAAATACATTAACGATACATATAATAAGTATTCAATTAATCTGATTAATGAAAGAAATAAAAAGGAATCTACCTGTTTTATTGATGGCTAATAAATGATGTACTATATGTCTAGCGGTTGCTTTAAAAAGTTCTCGGGATGCAATCATTCCCTTTTTATAATAAGGTGTCATTTGTTTGACTACAAATCCAGCTATGTCAACTTTCACTTTACCCTTTGAACTATTATCTAGATCTTTATTATTTGCTGTTTTATTTGAAGTACCATTGGCGTCTGGAGCAATTTTGGGATTATTATGAATCTCCATTGCTTTATTTGAAGGATTACTGGATTCTGAAGCTATTTTGGGCTTACTATCTTCTGCTGACGTTTGAGAAGTCAATTTGGACTCCTTGTTAATCTCCAAAGTGCTAACCGTTTTTACTTTAGGGATAGATTTTTCATTCCTCGTTAGAATGGTAATCTCCGAACTAACCAGTAGTGATGATGATGAATTATCATTTTGTTCTTTATCTTTTTCAACTTGGTTTGATTTCGATTGTTTAATTTTTTTTGTTTCAAATTCATCATCAGATGAATCTCCAAAGAGGTCTACCACTTTCTTCCTCTTTTTGGTAATGGATGGTGTATTTAAAGGTGATTTAACTGCTTGTAACTTGTCTGTACTCTTTGAATCTTTGGTAGTTTTTTCAGCATCACTTTCATCTATTACTAATTTTTCTTCAGTGTCCGAATCGCTTTCTTCCATATTTTTTTTATCACAGGCCGGTTCCGATAAACTTGGTTTTTGTTTTTCGGGTTTTACACAAAATCCATCTAACAATGATTGTGTCATCACCTCTTTCTTCATACTGAAGGGTTTTCTTTTATACGCTTTATCACTTTTTGATAAATTAACAGTTCGGTTTTCATTTTCTATAAAACAAATTTTAAAAATTAAAAAGAGTATCTAATTAAAACAAACTAATGTTGATCCAACAATCATGAAAATTCACACTACCTGAAAATTCCGATGCCGTTATAAATCCACTAAATTTTTTATCAGCTATTTCTTTCTGAGCTTCTTTAATAAGCTCTGCCAATGTTTCTTTCTTCCGAGGTTGGAAGTTTTTCAATGTGGGGTGAAGTGTATTTATGTTAGATTTTACTGTAGATATCTGAAAATATATTTCATTAATATAGTTATCACTTGTACTTCTTTCAACAGTAGACCTTGCGTCCAAAAACTAGGTTTCTAATCTTCTCTTATTTAATAAAACAAAATCATATAATATTATTTCATGTAACATATATTTTTTATTTCACATAAGGAGACCACTCTCATAGTGGTAGCACTGTTTTAACCGACGATTTCATATATGTAATCAATGGTATCGGACATACTGTTTCAAGTAAAGACTGGTACCATTACACATACCATGTTCTGTGTCAGTGAAGAAGAAGATTATACTAATAAATCCAAATGAAACATGAATTAGAACAAGACACAGAAAAATAATATTATATTATTAATTCTGAATTTGAAATATGAGATCGAAAAGAATGACATAAAATAATTAGGTCCCAATGACCGAGTTGTTAGAGGCGTTGTCCCGGTAAGACAGAGATCCTGGGTTCGATTCCAAGTTGCGACGGTTACCTTTTTAGTTTTCCGTGTCTTGTTCTGTTTGGATTTAAATGTATTATCTTCCTTTTCAATAATTAAATGTATTTATATTTATCTAAATAAATGCCTAATGAAGATTTTTTATAATTCAACTAGTACATATGTCCAACTCCAGTAAAATATTGGCAGTATTTATTTGTGTTAGTTGGCAACTTCGGCCGCTAAAGACGCTAGTGTAGTATGGCATAATCATGCATAAAATCCATTAAAACGTATGAAAGTAAATCAAGTATCACAACTTGTGCCGCTAGGAGGCGCTAGCGTACTGCCATCAGAATGTGTGGGAAATGTCAGAAGTTGGAGGTATTATAACTGTTCTACGGTATTTGATATAGTTATTATTGTCATTACATGTATTATGTATGTGGGTATATTACTCACAGCTTTAGCCATTCCCCGCCTGTATAAGCTGACCACCTTGTTTGCAGAGAAAACCTCGTATTCCATATCTGCAGCACAGCATTCATAGTCATGCTTTGTCAGCGAATTAACGGGACTATCGAGGCCATCACAAGTAGCTACACTTCTGGACAAAGCTTCGGCCAAAAGCGAATGGTAATTTTCCCTTATTGTGACTGTCAAACCATTCACTTTGATCCCGGTGCTTTCTGCAGCGCGAACCTTCATAGATTTACTTATTACTTCTTTAGTGTCTTGCTTCTTTTTGTCCGTGCTACCTCTTCGTAGAGCCAGTTCTTTGAGGATTAATGAAGTGGTTTCCCTTTTAACTGCTATGGATTTTTGTTCACCATCATCATCATCGCTATCGTCCGCGGCGGGATCATTAAATTCTCTGAAACATTGGAATTAAAGCAGAATAAAATGTCAAAGATGGCAAAGTTGATAATTTTCTAAAAAAAACTTAATAAATATTTTTATATTTTCCTCTTAAAGGTACACACTTTGTAGTCTGCTAACGAAAATGCCTTCACTGCTTTTCAAACTGCACCTTTTACAGACTTTTTGTAAGTAAGTAATTCGTAGAATTTAAAAGAGTAGTTTTACAATTGTAATATTATAATTATTATAATCTATATAAATAAAAACGTATTATGTTTGTTTGTTCAAAATCTTAAATCTATGAAAGTTCTTCACTGATTGCTTTGAAATTTTGGCACTCATTAAAATCACAATTCAACACACCTATAAAAAGTGTTATAAAGTTATGAAAAGTGATGAAACAAAAAGTAGGTTACATATGTAACTATTTAACCTACTTTTTTTTTCATCACTTTTAATGACTTTATATGCAAAACAGGTGATCTGTGATCATAAAACTCTGAAATATAATATTGTAAACAGAACAAAGCAAAACTGAAAAAGAACCTTTATTTCTTCAATCAAGTCACAAGGGTCAAAGACATGTTAACATTGGATTAACTTCTTGATCCAAAATGCAAAATTTTCGCCGCGTGCCAGCTGATTCTATTTTCGTAATAACTTACTTGTTTTTAGCAAAATTATGTTACCGTCTTACCAAAAAATGTGTTTATATATATACATCGTTTTCCAATAAGAGGTGTTATGTGTATTTAATTCCGGCCATAAAATGATTTTTTATGGCCGGAATTGGATGGTATTGATCTGAACAACGTTTACTTTCAACAAGTATATAAATATAGTATATAATATACCATAAGTAGTTTCCCCAGAATAGCTTGTAATATTCAGAGAAATGATAGTATCCTTAAGGATGTCCTGATTTCCTGATTATGTTAAAGAGAGGTTATATTTTAATGAAAAATAAAATTATTTACTTTTTAATTCCATTCCTGCCTCCACCATATAGATCTTCGTCCATCGCACCATTTGAAATAAATCCGCCGCTTCTTTGCAATTGTGCATTCATGGACAGCTTGAAAAACATTTCTACATTCTTCTCAACCATTTTGCGGTCGGTGCAAACATCACATTGTGTCAAGCATGGAGTTGATTCATCTCCAAAATGATCGGAGAAACTGCAGTGACGACACCTAAGGACAAAAGCGTATTAATCAATGTAACATTAATTATCATAATCCAACCATGGAGCTACATTTTATAATAATCACAGCTTATCTTGTTTATCGCATTTCTACAAAAAAATTAAATATGTGTTACTGATATAATGTTTGTTTTTATTTATCGGAGATATACCAAGAGATAACTTTGAGAAATATTTGTTTATGTAAATCATTTTCAAAAGGACACGTTTGAATGTAGGTATTTATGCAGACCGATAGTATTGAAAGAAAGTTTTTCAAACTAGTTTGGAACACCCACCCGCAGTTCCTTCTTACCCGGCAAATGCCCAGAGATAATGGGCGCGTTAATTAGAAAATATTCTTTTTATGGATTTTTAATTCAATCAATTTCAGCTTCCTACAAAAACAAAATTATTATTAAGTTAATTATATTTTCATCCATCAAGTACACACTACACAAGCAAGTGTCAACACCCCGCTTTATATTCAAATCTAGAAATTAACGACAGAAGAATGTGTGCATGTTTATGAAACAAAAGGTTCCAACCGCAATTTAAAAAAAACTTATTTAAAGATTGAATTTTTTATGAATTATTTTTACATGAAATGTCAATAAAGTGAGGTGACAATGACGTTTGTAAAAAATTTGTCTAATAAAATGCGTGTTTTTACAAAAAAATTTGTTGCAAGTAATCTTAGTTACAAAAAACGTAAAGTGAGCCATTTTTATTTATTTTTTAGCATTCAAAATTGTAATATTTTAAAAAATATATGTCTATTTCGAATAAAAATTTGAAAGCGTATTTCATCACCATTCAAAAACAGTTTTTAGTTTTCAGATACGTTCAGAAATATTCCATTTATGTATTTGGATTTTATTGCGAAGCGGAAATACTCCTGCCTTCTGACAGAATATACCTGAGACCGAAGGAATTAAAACGATTTACCTGTAGCTGTATACATTTACATTTTTTAAAAGGGGAGCTATTTGCAATTGTTGTTTTTTGAGATATGTAACATGTACATGTTTTTCAATTTTTCAAGAATATATTCATTTTTTATACTAAATATTCCATGCATTTTTACACATCAATAATCTATCAAACTTCACACATTAATTAAATTATCTATTATACAATATATCTGTACTTTTTAACTTCTCTTTATTATTATATATATTTATGTACTATGTTTATTTATACTTATGTATGTAAACGGCGCTTAATATAAAAGCTTGTCAATTTTAATGTGCTAAAACAGGAATTCTTCATAATTGGATAGTTAAAGTTTTCTTATATCTATAAAATAATTTCTGTATTTAATAAAAAAAATAAAAGAAATTGAACCTACTTGACACCTTCACAATAGTTGACCATTTTTTCAAAACTCTTGTAAGCAGCTTTTGCTCTGGCTTCTTGCGAGGGGTTGTGAGCTTTAGAAATATCGCTCTTCAGCAGGAAATCAATTGCGTTTCTTTCTGATTTGCAATAATATACTCGGCAAAATGACTGCTTCCCATCCCTGCCGGCTCTGCCAGATTCCTTGAGAAAATATTACGAATAAAAAATGATAATAATAAGGAACTCCAGTCTTTTAAAACTTTTAACCTAAAATGCAAGTAAATATTGTTATTGTAATAGTTAGTTTTAATGGTTTAAATAATCTTTAAAGAATTAAATTTTCAGGTGTTTTCGATTCGTGACCAGAATCAACAGATTCAGTCGCACCAACCAAACAGGCTGTTTTAATGTAATTGTGTTTTATTCATTTTTAAAGAACGCTTTATAAATTCTATGCATGTTTGTTGATCTACATGATTAAATATATATTTTTACATTAACCATGAAGGAGAGGAAGTAAAGGGAAGGTAAAGGGTAGAGGGTTGGGTAGGAATCGAAGGATCAGTGTGTCCAGGAGTGACGGACATATGAATATATCCCTCCCACTGTGGCGCAAGGCGATGGGTCGAGAGACCAGTTGGAGGTCAAAAATTCTCCCCAAACCAGCCCCTCTCGATCTTGCAAGCCACGTAGGTGGTGGGCAGGTGTATCCTGAACACACCTCACCCATTGATCCCGGACACCCCTTTTAAATCACCAAACGTAGCGAACCACTTGGGGTGACCTATAGCAGATGTGCTGGTTATCCAATGAATGGTTCACTGGGCTGCAAATATTTTTTGAAAGCCATAATAGTTCCTTATTGGAAGACAGACTGCGTGAAAGAGGATTGGAGCAGGACAGGAAGAACTGAGGACTGGAGGTGAATGTGCGAAGGACTGTAGCCAGTGGAGAGCATTTGTGGAAGAGGGCAAATCTCATCCTGGACGTAGAGCAGTTAAGTGTGCATATTGCAACATTCAAAATGAAGTGGAAAGTTTTCTAGTAAGAGGGTAATCCCAAAAAAAAATCTCCAAAGCGCTGGGGATGCGTGGAAACTTTTCGTGTGTCTGTTGGCAACACTGTTGTGTTTTGTTGCTTCCCCCACTCCCAGACAAGCCTACGCGCACTTCACTGGAATGCTCAGTCTTGTCTTGGCAGTCATTTGTAATGGAGCTCCTGATGTGTTACCGCCATGTGCAAAGTTCGTGTAGTTATTCAGTGTTTTAATGCAAAAGTTGTTAAACCGATTAAAATTCATCAACGATTTATGGAAGTGTTTGGCGAGTCATGCATAGATGTCAAAAACATTGGCAGTTGGAGTAGGGAGTTTGCAATGAAGAAAAAAGCGGAAGACTGTCATTTTCCGAAGAGTCTGTCGCGAAGGTTGAGCAAACCATGCATGAAGATTCACTCTGGATGATCTCTGCATTTCGGTTTCTGAGGTTTCCCGTAGTAGCAGCATTCATAGGATTTTGACAGAAAAGTTACAATATCGAAAGCTGTGCGCACGATGGATCCCACGAATGACCACAAAAGATCACAAACGCGCTTCAAAACGACGATAAGATGAGGTTCAACTCTTCCATAATGACATGGCAGCGAGCTAGTATGACACGGGTATACAAAAATTGCCACATAACTAATGCATCAACCGAAATGGCAATAAAGTAGAAAAATAGATAGATGTTCAAGTTTTAACTCATCATTCCGAGCCGCCACAATTTGGCGTTACTATCTTAGAAGCAGTGGCGGCCAGCTTATATGTGCTCCCGAGCGCCGAACAACCAAAAAATATTCCAACATGGCTAATCACAATACGAAATTCGGTTCGGTTATAATATCTCAAACAAAAGGTACCTACTTACTAAGCGCGCTTAACTTGCAGACCGACTGTGACTTATGCCTATATTCGTAGCAGTTCGTTTTCATTTGTGATCCAAAATTTGACTGCTTTGTTCGCATATTCTGTGGAACAGTTGAAAGCGTGGGTACATACTATTCTTTGCTAATATTACCATATCGAGGACGGCGTCCGAAGTTTTACCACATCAGAAGGAACGGTTTGTTCAGTAAAAAGTTAAACAAAAACGCGTATGTGTGATATTATTGTCAATATTGTGTCTTAAAATTACCATCTGCTCTTTTTTCAGCGAATGTTCGGCTTACAGCTTTCTTCTACAAGATAAAACTTGTCATTAAGAGATGAGTGATGTTCAGATTACTTATTATCAGTTCAGTCAGTTGTCGCCGTTGTCGGGCATTGTCTGTTGAATTTAAAACCTTTCTTGCTCTGCGAAAGTTTTGAAGTTTAATTGCAGGTTATATCGATCATATATATCAAATGTAAATTAGGTATATCAATTGCAGGTCATACCAACTTATGATTACTTTTGTTTGTTCATCGTGTAAAATAAAAATGAGGTTGAATGTGGAATATATTAAGAACAATAAGTCGAGTTTTGAAAATAAAGTGATAATAAAAAATGCCAGTCCGCCTAATAATAAAACAAGAGTGCAAATCTGGATCGAAGAAGTGTACTCGGTCATTTAACAAAACAATCTATAACAAAGCTTTATGGCTCTGTGGATGTGATCAATTGAATAGTTTATTTTGTTTTCCGTGTTTAATTATTAAACACGGAAATATGGAATTTTAATATAAGGTCAATTAAAACCGTTGGTACTAATCGCGAATCCCTAATTGAGTGCATGGAGAAAATTTTGGAATCCGACAATGACAGCAATACTATGAATCAAGCTGATATGCTCTTACGCTATCTCAAAGATGAAACATTTATTTATCAGTTGAATTTTTTCCAAAAACATTTGCCGCACTGTGATATTTTATTCTGACAATTGCAAATAAAAAGCTTAGATCCCGTTGTAATCCTAAATAACCTCAATGACTTTGAGAAATCTGTTCAAAATGTACGCAATTTTAACTACATTTTTCCTGAGCCACCTACTAAATGAATAAAAACCACCAAATCAGTTGTTTGTGAAGAGGTTTGCCCTACAATTCTGTCAGAAATGAAACAACACTTTGAATTCAGTAAACATCTTTCTGCAGCAACATTACTCGATTGCGAAAAATTAACCGAGTACAAGTTAAATTTCCCAGAACATGAATTCAGCGTGACGCTTAAAACGAATGACTTCCAAGTGAACTCTGTGCAATTTATGCCCGCGACGATTATTCAAATGCTAATGGCGCTTTGTCAATTTTACAACTTTTTTATAGTACTTGTTTATTAGAAGACTTTTCCGAGACTGCGAAATTACTAAAACTTGTGTGCACTATTCCAATGACCTCAGTTGAAAGCGAAAGATGTTTCTCAATGTTAAAAAGAATAAAATCCTTTTTAAGAAACTCGTTGAGCCAGGACAGACTGAACGCACTATCATTGTTAAGCATTAAAAAAAGGTTAATTCAGTCTATGCCTGATTTCAACACTAGAGTCATAGACGTCTTCGATAAACAAAAGAAGAGGAAAATAGAACTCCCTCATAAATAGGTATGTACCTTTATTTTCTGACTTAATGCTGTACTCTGGTGAACCTCCACATATTTTGACCACCGGCTGCCACTGCTTAGAAGGCCTTCCCTCCGGGCCGCCATAATTTATGCCTCTCAACAGAATGTTGATTTTTACGTAAATATAAGAATGCATTGCCATCTTAAGACAATTTTAATTAAAAAAAATTATAAATAAAATTGTATTAAATAAAGTAGCAATTAAAATAAAATCGGACAGGATGGGTTAAAAGATGTAAAAATTATAAAAAAATAAATGTTTCTTTGTATTTTTTAAATATAGGAGATCTTACTTTTGGGATTACCCTCATAATTGCCCCAACTGGGGCTTCTGCTAAACAAGTGACTTCTGTAACTCCTAAGATATAGTGGCAACTTTCAGACCCTCCATATTAATCAGCAAATTATTGTAAATGTAAAATGAGTTATTGAAAACAGTCTTTTACCAATTTTCAATTTTTTTTTTTAATTCTACCAAAAAATGTTTACACTAGACTTAAATTCAAACTAACCATTCCTCCATTGGGCACCATGAAACAGGCAGCTGCCTAGTATGGTGCTCTAATGTATCTTCTCTAAATAAATGTATTAATCATGTAACATGTACTTACTTATAAATAAATAAAATAAGTAT